>NC_041382.1:659193013-659201764 GCF_002162155.2 Triticum dicoccoides
GATGAACAGTTCCCGGTGGGGGTGGATGAATAGGACCCCGTGGTGTTGCCTCTGGATGAACAGGACCCCGATCGATCGAGCCGGTTGGGGCTGGATGAACAGGACCTCGTGGAGGGCTGGATGAACAGGACCACCCCATGGAGGGCAGGATGAACAGTAGATGGTGGAGGGCAGGATGAACAGTATCCCGTGGAGGGGTGGTTCAACAGGAGCCCGTGGAGAGGGGTGGTTGAACAGTAGCTGGTGGAGTAGCGCGCGGTGGAGGCTGGATGAACAGTCGCAGGTGGAGGCTGGAGGAGGTCGACGGTGGACGAACAGTAGCTCGTGGAGGCTGGAGGGGGTCGACGGTGGAGATGAACATTATCCCGTGGAGTCCCGTTTTGCGGTACGCCACACCCCTACCGATGAACAGGACCCCCGTTTCGACCGTAGCGCTCCAACACAAGTCTGTTTCGTCCGTTTTGCGGTACGCCACACCCCTCCCGATCAACAGGACCCCCGTTTCGACCGTAGGAGGTCCGTTTCCTCCGTTTTGCGGTACGCCAGACCCCTCTCGATGAACAGGACCCTGTTTCGAACATGACCGATCAAACACAAGGTCGTTTTCTCTGTTCTACGGTACGCCAGGCCTCGTTTCCATCGCCTGTTCCGTCCAAGCCCTCCCGATGAACACAACACATTCCGTTGCCTCCCCATGAACACGACGCATTCCGTTGCCTCCCCATGAACATGACGACGACGCTATTTCTCCGTTCCGACCCAGCCATGTACACGACCCCTGGCCGTACGTATGCGCGAGTAGGCATTCGAGACCCCGCCCGTATGTACACATACGTGGCCGTATTTTCTTTCTTGCACCCTGGCCTCTGTACGCACGTGTAAATGCTACATGCGCGCCTCTACTACGACACGTGTGCGCCTCTACATCGACCAGTATGTACGTACACGTTCGCGACCAGAATGACAACGCTACGTACGCTTCGACCAGGTGGGTCCCGACTGTCAGGCACTTCCTTGCCTGCGAAGATGTAGCTGGTGGGTCCCAGCAGTCAGGGGGCGAATCATTTTTTTTCCAGACGCACTTCCTTGCGTGCGAAGATGTAGCTGGTGGGTCCCAGCAGTCAGGGGGAAACATTTTTTCGCAAAATACGGTGGCCCGTTCGGTGGATCCCGCTGTCAGGTGGATGAATAATTATTTTGCACGTAATAAGGAGGTACTTCCTTGCTGCGACCGTGGACCCAGCTGTCAGCCTCTCCACGTACAGTCCACGTCCGATGGAAGCAGTTCCTTGACCACGTTGACCATGCCGCGTCGAGAGCACCAGGGCGGTGGACGACGGCGAGGCCTAGGAAGGGGACGACGCGGAGGTGGGTGAGACGCGGCAGTGGATGCCCACGCGTAGAGGAGTACGAGGGTTCACTGGTTCGCTGCGGTGTGAGGCTGCCGTCGCCGTAGAATAACAGGGGGTGTGGGTGAGTAGAGGGATGGCCTGGCCAGCGGTGGGAGTAGTAGGTGGCGGTGAGGCCTCTGCCGCATCGCAGCCGGCCACAGGAGGCAGGAGCACGAGGCGCGACCGGCGCTGGTTTGGGCGGCTGGAGCAAGAAGACCAGAGGTTGAAGAAGCACTACGGCCGTTGGATGGACATCGTACGGTCATTGGAGCTAGAATCATGCATATTGACTAAGTTGACAAAGCCCTCCGTCCCCGTCAACTTAGTAGGCCCACAAGTCAGCCTCCCACCAAGGTGGGTCCCAGCTAGCAGGGGGTATTCATTTTTTTGAGCGTAATAAGGAGGCACTTCCTTGCGTGCGAAGATATAGCTGGTGGGTCCGAGCTGTCAGCGGCGGTAACGTTTTTTTCACGAAATATAGAGGCCCTTTCGGTGGGTCCCCCATGTCAGGGGAGGAATCATTATTTTGCGCGTAATAAGGAGGCATTTCCTTGCATGCGGCCGTGGACCCAGCTGTCGGCCTCTCCACGTAAAGTCCACTTCACATGCATGTCGGTCGTTGACCATGTTGGCCAGGCCGCGCCGAGAGCACCAGGGCGGTGGACGACAGCGAGGCCTAGGAAGGGGACGACACGGAGGAAGGAAAGACTCGACAGTTGTTTCTCACGCGGAGGGGAGTACGACTGTACGAGGGTTTATTGGTTTGTCTGCCGTCGCCGGAGAATAACAGCAGGTGTGGGTGAGTAGAGGGATGGCTAGGCCAGCGATGGGAGTATGGTCGGGCAGTGAGGCCTGCGCGGCAGCACAGCCGGCCGTGAGGAGGAGGGAGCCTGCAGTCCCGCCGGCGCTTGTTTGAGCGGCTGGAGCAGGAAGAGCAGAGATTGAAGAAGCACGACGGCCGTTGGATGGACATCCAACAGTCAGTGCTTGTGCGTCAACCTTTTTTAGGAAAGCCTCAAATATGTGGAAAACAGCATACATCCCATCTGCCATTATTTCTAATAATTTATAGCCCATTTGTTAATTCTTAAGGTTTTTTTTGGAGCCTGTATCCTTTTTGTTAGCATTACATCCCATATTGTGGCAACTGTTAAAAAATTATATGAAATTTTGCATATTTCGGTGCGGTCCGAACTGTTTTTAATCCCGAACTTTCGACTCACATTCAAACTGATTTTAAAAATAAATGTATATCAATATAAAATCCAACAAATTCTCCACGCATAAAAAATAATGTAATTTAAAATCTTGAAATGGAAAAAAAGATATTTGAAACTAATTGCCGGTTTGATGTGTTTTTAAAAATGTACAACCCATTTCTCATTACTGATGGGCCATTTTCTCGGCCAGCCGAATGAAAGCTCTCCCCGTCTTGAAAGAATTGTAGCCCAACAGGCCTGACAAAGCGACTTACTTGGCAAATCACAAAAAAACTGGGTTGTGGCCGTGGACCCAGCTATCAGCCTCTCCACGTACAGTACTCTTCCGATGGAAGTCGTTCCTTGACCACATTGACCACGCCGCGCGGAGAGCACCACGGCGGTGGACGAGGGCGAGGCCTAGGAAGGGGACGACGTGGCAGTGGAAGCTCGCGCGGAGAGGACTACAAGGGTTCACTGGTTCGGCTGCGGTGTGAGGCTGCCGTCGCCGCAGGGCCTGGCCAGCGGTGGAAATAGTAGGGGTGGCGAGGCCTCTGCGGCAGCACAGCCGGCCACGGGAGGCAGGAGCATGCAGCACGACCGGCGCTGCTTTGGGCGACTGGAGCAAGAGGACCAGAGGTTGAAGAAGCACTACGGTCGTTGTATGGACATCGTACGATCACTGGAGCTAGAATCGTTCATATTGACTAAGTTGACAAAGCCCTTCGTCCCCATCAACTCAGTACGCCCACAAGTCAGCCTCCCAGCAAGGTGGGTCCCAGCTAGCCGGGGGAATATTCATTTTTTTTGTGCGTAATAAGGAGGCACTTCCAGTGGGTCCGAGCTGACAGCGGGGGGAACGTTTTTTTCCCGAAATACGGTGGCCCGTCCGGTGGGTCCTAGCAGTCAGGGGGAAACGATTTTTTTCGCAAAATACTGGTGGCCCGTCCGGTGGGTCCCTGCTGTCAGGTGGGGGAATAATTATTTTCCGCGTAATAAGGAGGCACTTCCTTGCGGCTGCCGTGGACCCAGCTGTCAGCCTCTCCACGTACAGTACTCTTCCGATGGAAGTCGGTCGTTGACCACATTGACCACACCGCGCCGAGAGCACCACGGCGGTGGATGACGGCGAGGCCTAGGAATGGGACGACGCGGAGCCGTGCAAGATGCGGCAGTGGATGCCCACGCGGAGAGGAGTACAAGCGTTCACTGGTTCGGCTGCGGTGTGAGGCTGCCATCGCCGCAGAATAACAGGGGGTGTCGGTGAGTGGAGGGATGGCCTGTCCAGTGGTAGGATTAGTATGGGGGCGGTGAGGCCTCCGCGGTAGCACAACCGGCCACGAGAGGCAGGAGCAGGCGGCACGACCGGCGCTGCTTTGGGCGGCTGGAGCAAGAAGACCAGAGGTTGAAGAAGCACTATGGCCGTTGGATGGACATCATACGGTCACTGGAGTATTGACTAAGTTGACAAAGCTCTCCGCCCCTGTCAACTTAGTAGGCCCACAAGTCAGCCCAACAATATGGTGGGTCCCAGCTAGCAGGGGGTATTCATTTTTTTGGGCATAATAAGGAGACACTTCCTTGCGTGCGAAGATATAGCTGGTGGGTCCGACCTGACAGCGGGGGGAACGTTTTTTCGCGAAATACAGAGGCCCTTCCTATGGGTCCTAGCTGTCAGGTGGACGAATCATTATTTTGCGCGTAATAAGGAGGCATTTCCTTGTGTGCAGCCGTGGACCCAGCTGTCAGCCTCTCCACGTACAGTCCAGTTCCGATGGATGTCATTCATTGACCATGTTGACCAGGCCGCGCCGAGAGCACCATGGCGGTGGACGACGGCGAGGCCTAGGAAGGGAACGACACAGAGCCAGGGAATACTTGGCAGTTGTTTCCCACGCGGAGGAGTACGAGGGTTTACTGGTTCGTCTGCCGTCGCTGGAGAATAACAGCAGGTGTGGGTGAGTAGAGGGATGGCTAGGCCGGTGATGGGAGTACGGTGGGCCCGTGACCCGTGAGGCCTACACGACAGCATAGCCGGCCGCGGGAGGAGGGAGCAGGCAGTCCCACCGGTGCTTGTTTGAGCGGCTTGAGCATGAAGAGCAGAGATTGAAGAAGCACGACAGCCGTTGGATGGACATCCAACAGTCACTGCTCTCGTGTGTTGACTAAGTTGACAGGGCGTTGCATGTGCATCAACCTTTTTTTATGAAAGCATACGTGTCAACCTGTAGTAGGCGCACAAGTCAGCCTCAAATATGTGGAAAACAGCATACAACCCATCTGCCATTATTTCTAATAATGTACAACCCATTTGCTAATTCGTAAGAAATTTTTTGGAGCCCATCTTATTTTTGTTAGCATCACAACCCATATTGTGGCCATGGTTAAAAAGTATACGAAATTTTGCATATTTCCGTGCGGTCAGCTGTTTTTAATCCAGAAATATCGATTCACATACAAACTATTTTGAAAAATAATTTATATAAATATAAAATCCAAATAATTGTCCACGCAGAAAAAACAATGGAATTTAAGATCTTGTAATGAAAAAAATTGAAACAAATTCCCGGTTTGATGTGTTTTAAAAATGTACAGCCCATTTCTGGGCAAACCGAATGAAACTCTCCTCGTCTTGAAAGATTTGCAGCCCAGCAGGGCCAATAAAGCAAGTAGGCCTTGTTTTGGTATTTCTTTAAAAAAATAGAATTGGGCTAGCTATCTTCAACAAGAAAAAACACAACTAGGCTCATGATGTGGTAAACATAAATAAAACCCTGGCTAGACGGATGACAGCCCCCGCACAGCCCCGTTGTTACCCTGATCCGTCACTAAAACTAGTATAAATAACAAGTGCTTGTTCCTCAAAAAAACTGCGTGACTTGCTGGGTCCCTGGTGTCAGCCGCTCGTAGTATAATTCTCTCGTTTATTGACTACGTTGACAATGGCGTGAGCCCCAGATGTCCAACCAATTAGGAGGAACCATATTTTTGGGCTTGTACTATAGAGGCACTTGCTTGCGTACTGCCATGACGCTGGTGGGTCCCTACTGTCATCCTCTCCACATACAGTCATCTCCTTGTTCCTCTCGGTTGTTGACGACGTTGACAATGCAAGAGGGCGGCGCACCGCACACGGCGAGTGAACCAAGGCCGCAAGTTTGTGGGTGCTGGTGGGGGCTAATCACTTGGCTTCTGTAATGCACAGTGTGCTCGAGCAGCCGGCGAGAGCTATTTTATTTCCCTTGGTTTGGATTTGTTACAATATTTCACTCTAAATTAAACGAATGGCAAGCCATTTGCCTTGTTTCAAAGAAAATATGACAGTCACAGCCGAGTTGAAAAGGGCAGGAACATCTAACTCCAGCTTAGAAACTATACAAAAGCACGAGGGTTAATTGTTCATCAGGTTTACAAAAAAACCAGATTGAAAAGGGCAACAACATCTAACTCCAGCACTGTTTTCGGCAGTCACAGTCAAATGGATCGGTCAGGTCCATAGAATGAACATCATGGGTCGTAAAATTTACTGGATTATGACCACAATATGTTGTAAATAGAAGCCCGACACGTTCAGAAGCTCTTTTTCCCACCTGAAACTCCTTTTTTTCTCTTCGACATACCCATCCGTCAAAACCATGCTGCTGATAAACTTAAGCCTGATGGACAATAGTAACCTCGCATTCAGCAGGAAGAATGTGACAAATCTTGTGTTTGCATGGTTGGCTACATATCGTTCTAGCGTTATTGTCTTCAATCGAATCTCATGAGAAGTGAGAAAATCCCGATGCTTATGAATCCACCGATTGGTTATAACTTTATTACCCCGTCATGTTGCCTAAATAGACATGAAGATTGAAAACAGTTAAGGTCTAAAAGAAGAGTGTCGAAAGAGCAACAGCTGAACTATTAATTCTAGTACACTATATGCAGGCTTCCAATGTGCGTGAAATTATCACCTTTATATACAACTTCTCCAGACATGGAAAGCATTGCAGCAAGCCTATACTCTTGTTCAGATCAAAACTATTCATTTGGATACATAAGATCTTAACAGAATCCAGCACCATTGATAGGCCATCCATGGAGAAACTCTTCATTGAGCATAGAACATAATATTAGTACAAAATGTGTACTCCAAGATGATATATAAATTATGCGCAGAAATTTAAAATGCAGCTTATGGTTACAAGTGTAGATGATAATATAAAGTACCTGAAGAACTGTGGAGCCAAACACCATATTGAAATGAGCACATAGATCATGTATTACACCCAAGGTCTCCAGTTTAGGCGCAGAGAGGACGGTTATTTGCAACGGTGAATAACTAGAATCAAGGATCAACCTTTGAAGTGAAGGGGCATCTTGGATGATGAGCTGCCTTCCGTCAGAAGAAATTCCAATTCTTACAAGGTTAGGCGACTTTATTTGGAGACAACCGATTCTAACTGTGAAAACAAGCACCAAGCACTCCAGCGCAGGGCAACTGGAGTGGATGATGCTGTGCAATGAGGCCTTCGATATACGAACCCGCACAAGTGAAAGTTTCTTGAGAAATGGGAGTCGAAGGTTTAGTACCAGATTGTCTGGTAGGTAGCACTATGCAAAGGTGGCGGTGTGGAGAGAGGACAAAAACCCCGAGATGGACATCGGTGCTGAGGGCACAAGTTCATGGCGTTCGGTATGTGGTATGTGATTTCTCGGGGAATAGTAGAACTCAAGCAGCTGTAGTTCTGTGAATTTAGGGGATTCCAGCCAGGCATCCACCGTGCAGGGCATGGTATGCTTGCTCAGGTAGCATGACGGGATGTAGAGGCTTTGAACGGAGCCCAGGTGGGAGGAGATGATGGCTCTGGGGATTTCAAAATCATTGAAGAGAGATAGATGACGACAGTCGAGATTAAGGGGAACGGCGCGCCATAGAGGGCGCCACCGAATTGAGAGGACTTGGGTGCGGCAGCAATCTTTGGTGGGGAGAAGCAAGCTGATCTCCCCAAGGATGGCATCCAGGAGATCGCTGATGCGGTCCACCCAAGATTCTACGGGTTCCTGGGATCCGGTGGGGGCGGGGTCGCTGCTTCTCCCCGCGCTGCCGGGTGCGGGATCTACAACAGGCGTCGCCGCTGGCGGGAGCCTCATCTTCTTGGCGCTGGGGTCAGCCGACCCCATTTTCCTCGAGGGTGTCGCATTGCGCTCACGGATTTGAGCAGAGTAACGAATGACGATCCTAGTTGTAGTGCGACTGAAGAAGAAGGGGAGCTGGGGGTTTTCTGTAGGAGTGAGGAAGAAGGGGAGCTGGGGTTTTCTGTAGGAGTGAGGTGAGGAATTTGGGGGTACGAGTGGAGCGAGCTGACGTGAGGTGGGTGGGAGCGAGGAGGAAGAAGAGCACCCAGATTTTTTAATTGATTTTACTATTTACTAGTGTGGATGGGCTGTTTTGTCTTGGGACCCGAGAAACAATTACTACTAGTACAGTGGAGACACTCTAAAGCTACCCAGAAAAACAATTACTACTAGTACAGTGGAGACACTCTACCGCTTCTGGCTCCTCCTAGGTCATTGAAACGTCTCCTTCTACTGAATGTCGTTATACTTTTGTTCACCGACATGCGGGCCATGCAGCACGCGGGCCCAAATGCCATCCACCAAATTAGAAGGCAGTATGTAGGCAGAGAGTCACCTCGGTCGTAGCGCGGTAGTAACGAGCCGTCGTATCACAAAACTCCACCTCCCCGCAGTCTAAGTTTGACGGACGAAGAAACCATCATTTCACTCTTCGCTGAATCCCCTTCTCCCTCACCGTCTTCAAGAAAGGCAACACCTGCATCTGCCACTGTTCTTCTCTCCGAATGAAGGGAAGGTAAGCGGATCCGTGATGTTGGTATATTTTCGTTCAGAGGAAAAAAAGAACTTTTGCAAAGCAGTAACCGATCCTCACTCTCTTTTTTGTTTCATTGTCATTGCGATAGTGTTTTCCTTTCAGTGGACTCCTAGTATTCGTCAGTTTCATGATGGACCAAGGAGAACCAGGCAAAGATCTACCGATATTTGAGAAGACGTGGGAGGCTGATCCCCACGAGACAGAGAGCTCCAAGAAGATGGAGGCAACCACCGAGGCGACCCCGGATACTGAGATGGTCAACGCCCCGTTTGAGGTTACAGCC
>NC_041382.1:659202099-659238485 GCF_002162155.2 Triticum dicoccoides
TGCCCAAGGTGATTTCCTTCTTTGCCGATCTCGATTGTGGTTTTTCATCTAAGTATGTGGTGATTTTTTTTAGAAAAGGAAGTATGTGGTGATTAATAATGCACAATTTTATTAGCTTCGATGCCATGGTATACGTAGTGGTTTAAATAACTTGTGTTTCTTATACTGAAAAGTAATTCAGAATTTGTTTCTGTTTCAATTAGAGCCCTGATGCAGACAAGGATTGTGTGGTTGTACATGTCACTCGGTATGAGGCGGACGACCTGAATATACGCACTGGGAAAATAGAGTTCTTAGGCTGTTGGATCTTGGAAGCCATTTGCGGTTATACCAATGAAGAGTTGTATTCTAGCCTCATTGTTGTCAGGCGTGTTGTCCAGGGTGTACTGAAGCACAAGAAGTTCAAAGCTACTCCTTCGTTTGTGAGGAATACTGTTCTTGTCAACTGAGGGAGTCCTGGATTAGGGGGTGTTCGGGTAGCCGGACTATACCTTCAGCCGGACTCCTGGACTATGAAGATACAAGATTGAAGACTTCGTCCCATGTCCGGATGGGACTTTCCTTGGCGTGGAAGGCAAGCTTGGCGATGCGGATATTCAAGATCTCCTACCATTGTAACCGACTCTGTGTAACCCTAACCCTATCCGGTGTCTATATAAACCGGAGGGTTGTAGTCCGTAGGCAATCAACTCCATATACAACAATCATACCATAGGCTAGCTTCTAGGGTTTAGCCTCCTTGATCTCGTGGTAGATCTACTCTTGTACTACCCATATCATCAATATTAATCAAGCAGGACGTAGGGTTTTACCTCCATCAAGAGGGCCCGAACCTGGGTAAAACATCGTGTTCCCTGCCTCCTATTACCATCCGGCCTAGACGCACGGTTCGGGACCCACTACCCGAGATCCGCCGATTTTGACACCGACATTGGTGCTTTCATTGAGAGTTCCTTTGTGCCGTCGCAATCAGGAAGGATGCCTCCTCCCATCTTTAAAGACGGCACCGTTGCTAAGGGAGCCTTGTCTGTCGGCAAAACTCTCCGGCTAGGTGGTTTCCTCATGACCGCCTGTTCGGCTGTTGCACCGACGGTGACCTCTCAGGTCATCAAAAGCAACCTACACGTCGGCTCGGAGCTCGTCGAGCAGCTAGATCCAATGGAGCTCTCTTCCGTAAACGAGCTCTTGGATCGCATCGCCGCCCTGGGGGTCGCTACGAATTACGACCAGGTTGGGCTTAAACCCGATCTAAGAGAAATTAACTCTAACCAAGTCACCCACCATGTTGTCGTGGTAGAGGCGCAGAGCGGCGACCCTTCATCTATTTTAAGGACTAGCTACGTCCGAATTCCCGACTCCTCCAAGCCGGATACCCGCGGAGAGGAGGATGTAACTCAAGACCTGAGCTTAGGATCAGGCAACGGGCTAGATTCGTTGGACAACATCCAAGAATCCGAACTTCAGAGTTCGGAAACTCTTCGGCCTCCGAATCTTGGATTGGGTGAGGTTTCAAATTCAACGACACCCGCCCACCCGAACATAAGCAATCTCTCCCAAATCAAGCAGAGGCCCGAGGAAACAGTACATCATTACTGGGCCAGATTCCTCCTGGTTATGAACAGGATAAAGGATTGCCGCGAGGGAGACGCAATCTCAATTTTCTGCAGTAATTGCATGGACGAGGGAATCCTTAACGCCGTAAGTCGTCGTGATATTACACGCTTCGCTGACTTGGCATCCATAGTACAAAAATACTGTGCGATGGAAAGCGCCTGGAAAACCTAAATAAAATTTTGGGATAATCCGGCCTTGAATAGTAATCTCGTCCGAACTAAGAGGGTGTATCATCATAGGACACCCGGGATAAACACCAAAAAGCCAAAACCCTCTACAGGGCATGGAACCGTACTGGAAAGGTGGCTTGATGGACCCTGTAGAATCCATAGTACAGAGGATGCCACACCAACTCACAGCCTTAGAGCATGTTGGATACTCCGGCAGGTGGACAAAATTGGCGAGGACCTCTTAATTCTGGAGGCCGCAAAAAGCCAGTTCGAGGACACCAGTACCGTTCTCACAGTCTTCGAGACTTTCGCATCAAACAGTATGCGAAAAAGAACACTCTGCAGCCTCGCCGAAGTCTATCAAGTTGCAACAATAAATCCATGGAGCAACACTGCTATTACCTTCAACGCAAGTGATGAACCTAGATTCCGAACAGCCCGAGCACCAGCCGCATTGGTCCTCAGTCCCATAGTGGACGGCTTTCACCTCACCAAGGTGCTCATGGATGGAGGCAGCGGACTGAACCTCATTTATGAGGAAACCCTTCAAAAAATGGAAATAGACTGGAACCGCATCGAGCGAAGCAGCAAAACCTTTAGAGGAATAATCCCCAGTCGGGAAGCGCGCTGCATAGGAAAAATCACACTAGATGTGGTGTTCGGCACGCTGGATAATTACAGGTCCGAAGAAGTCACGTTTCAGGTGGCCCCGTTCAAAAGCGGATATCACGCTTTACTGGGACGGGAAGCATTCTCAATCTTCCAAGCAATACACCATTACGGGTACATGAAGCTTAAGATGCCCGGGCCGAACGGAATTATCACTCTAGCTAGTGATCCGGACGTAGCACTCCGTGCCGAAAACAAGCCGGCCGCATTAGCCCTTGAGGCACTATCTGAAGCCTTAGCGGCCGAGGAACTGACTGCGCTGCGCTCCACGGTTAACAGGGATGATGTGATACTCGATAAGAGATCCAAATCCACATCCTTCAAGCCAGCTGACGAAATAGTCAAATTCCAGGTCCATCCAACGGACCCCAATAAAACAGCTTCCATCGGGGCACGACTGAACCCTGATGTAGACGCCGCACTGCAAGAGTTCCTACGAGAGAACTGGGACATTTTCGCCTGGCACCCTTCAGACATGCCAGGGATCCCACGTAGGCTGGCCGAACACAGCTTAAATATCCTAAAAGGATTCAAACCTGTCAAACAAGCCCTTCGGTGTTTTTCCGAACCCAAGAGACATGCTATGGGAGAGGAGCTAGCCAAGCTATTGGAGGCCAGATTCATTAGAGACATAAAACATCCGGACTGGCTAGCAAACTTGGTGATGGTACCAAAGAAGGACAAATCCTGGCGCCTGTGTGTTGATTTTAAAGACCTCAACAAGGCTTGCCCAAAGTATCCCCCTCCCCCGTATCGATCAAATTATCGATGCCACTGCAGGACATGACTCATTGTGTTTCCTCGATGCATACTCCGGATACCATCAAATCAAGATGGCAGAATCAGACCAAGCCGCAACAGCATTCATCACACCATACGTCCCATTCTGCTTCAACACAATGCCCTTCGGGCTGAAAAACGCCGGCGCAACATATCAGCGCATGATCTAGACATGTTTGGCAAATCAGATCGGCAAAACAGTGGAGGCGTATGTTGATGATGTGGTCGTCAAATCAAGACATGTCGAATCTCTAGTAGACGACTTGAGGCTTACATTCGATAACCTCCGAAAATATGACATCAAGCTCAACCCGGAAAAATGTGTCTTCGGTGTTCCAGCCGGAAAGCTCTTGGGCTTCATTGTATCCGGTAGAGGAATTGAAGCAAATCCAGCCAAGATCCGAGCTTTGTCACAATTGGATATCCCAAAGGACCTCAAACAAATACAAAAATTAACCGGATGCGTGGCGGCTTTAAGCCGCTTCATCTCCCGCTTGGGAGAAAAGGCACTACCCCTCTATCGCCTCCTTCGGCGCACCGAACACATCGAGTGGACGGAGGCCGCCACGGCCGTACTTGATGAAATAAAAGCCATATTGGCAACAAACCCAGTCCTGGCCACACCGAACACCGGCGAACCAATGTTATTGTACATTGCAGCAACACATCAAGTTGTCAGCGCAGTGCTCGTTGTCGAGCGGGAAATGGATGGACACAAATTCCCCCTTCAAAGGCCGGTCTACTATGTATCCACTGTCCTCACTCCATGCAAATCACGGTACCCGCATTATCAAAAGATTGCATACGCGGTATTCATGGCATCCCGGAAGCTACGACACTACTTTCAAGAGTGTTCCATAACAGTAGCCTCGGAAGTACCACCCAACGATATTATCAACAACCGCGATGCAACGGGCCGGATTGCAAAATGGGCCATCGAGCTTCTCCCGTTCGATATAACCTATAAGCCACGGTGAGCTATTAAATCGCAAGTTTTGGCCGACTTCGTCGCAGAATGGATGGAGGCTGAGCTCCCTAAAGAGTACGACACATATTCAAACTGGATTATGCATTTCGACGGCTCCAAAATGTTGGCCGGACTGGGGGCTGGCGTCGTCCTGACGTCCCCCACAGGAGACACAGTCCAATATGTGCTCCAAATCATGTACATGGATTCCAATAATGCAGCCGAATATGTGGCCCTCCTACATGGTCTCCGGATAGCAGTATCCATGGGTATCCAGCGCCTAGAGGTACGCGGGGATTCAAACCTCGCGATATCCCAAATAAATGGAGACTTCGACGCCAAGGACCCAAAAATGGCAGCTTACCGCAACGCCGTCCTAAAAATGCCAGCTCGGTTCGAAGGGCTGGAGTTTCACCATATAGCCCGAGAAAACAATCAAGCAGCAGACGTCCTGGCACGCATCGGAGCAAAACGCGATGCAGTCCCCCCCCAACATCTTTTTGGAAAGATTGTTCAAGTCATCCGTAGCATGGGAGGGGGAACCCGCAAATAACAGCCCGGACCCAGCCGCACCACTCGACGCCGAACAATCTGACACAATTGGAGGCTCTGCCAATGAAATTACACCTTCAGCCTGCGTAAAAATGGCGGTCATCGCCCTGTGGACAGAACCATTCCTAGCCTACCTTACTAGGCAGGAACTCCCGGAGGACCAAAACGAGGCCCGCTGCATAGTGCGGCGATCTAAAGCCTATAGAGTCCATGAGGGAGAGCTTTATAAGAAAAGCACTACCGGAGTCCTTCAAAGGTGCATCTCCGAAGAGGAAGGGCGGAACCTTCTGGCTGAAATTCATGCCGGACTCGGTGGCCACCACGCCGCTGCTCGGTCCCTTGTTAGCAAGGCTTTCCGTACAGGCTTTTATTGGCCGACGGCCCGGGCAAACGCTCAGGACCTAGTCCAACGATGCGCTGGTTGCCAACTTTTTGCCAACCAAAGCCATATGCCACCCACCGCACTCCAAACTATACCCATCACCTGGCCTTTTGCGGTCTGGGGGCTTGACATGGTCGGACCCCTTAAAGGTGGGACCGATAGGAAAAAATACTTACTGGTCATGGTGGATAAATTCACCAAATGGATAGAAGCCAAGCCTGTTAAAACGGCCGAATCCGGACCTGTGATAGACTTCATATCCGGGGTTGTACACCATTATGGCGTCCCCCACAGCATCATAACCGATAACGGTACAAACTTTACCGCCGACGAGGTAAAACTCTGGTGCAAAAACATGGGCATCAAGCTCGATTATGCTTCCGTCTATCACCCACAAACCAACGGCCAGGTCGAACGTGCAAATGGTCTTATCATGAGCGGCATTAAACCCAGACTAGTGCGGTCCCTCAAGGAATCTAACACACACTGGGTAGAGGAGCTCGACTCCGTGCTATGGGGGCTGCGGACCACGCCAAATCACACCACCGGATACACACCATTTTTTATGGTGTACGGTGCAGAGGCAGTTCTGCCCTGCGACATAATTCATGACTCACCTAGAGTGTGCATGTACGAAGAAAGAGAAGCCGAGCTCGATCGGCAGGACAACTTGGAAGTGCTGGAGGAGGAGCGTGATGTGGCAAAAGCCCGTTCCGCATTTTATCAACAGCAAGCCCGAAGATATCAAAGCCGAGAAGTACGGGCCAAAAATTACAATGTTGGCGAACTAGTTCTACGCCTGCCGGATAAGAAAAAGGACAAACTCAAGCCCAAGTGGGAAGGTCCATTCATAATCGACCAAGTCCTGACTGGCGGGGCGTACCGCCTGCGAGATGCGTCGAATAATCGACTCGAGCCGAACCCGTGGAACGCCACCCGTCTCCGAAGATTCTATGCCTAGCGCCGGACTCTGTGTTCGTCTCCTTCCTCTGTCCATTTTTTGCATTTTTCTGTCTTACATTTCTCTCCTTCCCCTCTTTTCTTTTATAGCCCTTAAAGGCTCATCTAGTGATGCGCCGCTCGCGCTCATTAAACCTGGGGGCTTCTTTAACAGAAGCTTATTTATACGGGCTTCATGCCCAACACATGCGTCAAACTTCCGCATGTACCTTTTTCTTCACCATTATATGCATCGATATGACTTAAGTTTTGGCCAAGCTGGGTTGCCTGGCTCCTGTGCTTACCCCTACGTTCCCGATTGTTCGGCTAGGCGGTAAAGGGAGCACCTCTGCGATTGTTACTGCCGGGTCAGCCGGATGTGTACCTCAGACTGGGTGAAGCCGAAAGCTAGCGTTCTTAAGGGAATATTCGGTCGGTGAGATAAAAGATGATCTTTTTACTCATTTTCTGCGCCCCTAGATGCTTTTTCTGCGTCTTTTTTCGCAGTCCGGACATGCACTTTAGGGCATGCCTCCCAGCGAAAGGAACCCCTAACGGAACTATTCTCTCTGGAAGATGTTTCTTACTAACCATGTAATATAACATAACTAGTTGGGCACTTGTCTGATAAAGCACTAATGACCCCTACGCCTGGTCTCCACGCATACCATGGTTCTTATATAACCGCTATGGTATTCGGACACACTCCGGACCGTCAGGTCCCGAGGTTGAAGCGAAAAGGTCGGCAACGACAAACGATCTACAATCCGGCTAGAAGGCGTTACACATGTCAATTCAAAATTACATAGTCATTCTAACTGATTGTATTCCTCTTCTATACCATCTAACAAGCTGTCTAATTTACAGTCCTGCTGGGAATACTTCGCGGCCAACTCTACTTGGCCATATACTAAGCTCACAGGGATCTCCTTCCCGTCAGGCCCCACTGGTCCGACCTCGGCCATGTGGTTTGGGTCAGACTTCGTAAAACGGGTCTTCACCATGGCCCAGGCTTCCCTAGCGCCTTGTCGGCAGGCCGATATCTTCCACAACCGGAAGCGCCGCCGAGCTCCCTTCAGCTTCTCCGCAAGCTCTCCAAGGCCCTCGGGCATGGAGTGGGCAGGCCATAAGGCTTGGGCAACACCTCGCATCGCATGCCGAATTCGCTCGTGCAGTTGCATGAGTTCGGGAAGAAGGTCACCCGTAGAACCGGGCATTTCCTCTGCAGGACGACCTGTGAGCATACCTACAGACATTACTCTGTTAGTCGACTTCCTCGCCGAACTCTTTTTTTTCAAAGTTCGTTCAAGCACTTACTGAATATGCCGCGTCGAAGCCGCTGATTCTCCCTCATGGAGTCCGACAGCTGGCCACGAACATCTTTAAGTTCGATGTCCAGCCTGGTGTTGGCACCCTGAAGATCATTCTTCTCTCGCCTCACCTTTGTCAACATACTCTCACCAGCCTTTAGCCGGCGTAAGAGCTGTTGCTTTTCCGGATCGAGTCCGGCGCCATCTGCAACATGATTTGTCAGATTTGCACCCACACCGCACAATACTAATCTTTCGAAGCGTATCTTACCTGAGGGGGTCTCTTTGGGCTCCCCTGCTGCGGCTAGTGCGGCCTCTAGTTGGGCCTTGCACTTTTCCAGCTCCTGGGACAGTACGATATTCTTCTCTGTAAGAACCTGCTTACTAAATGATCCTTAAATCAGTTGCTCTAACTGTTTCAACTCTCGGGGGCTACTGGTATATCTATATTTGACCAAAATTTTCTTACCCGTATGTCTTTTACATACTGCTCCGTGGCTCTGGATAAACCATTTTGAGCGGCACGGAGGTACGCATCTCCCGAATTAAAGGCATCTAAAGCCTCTTGGGAGAAACAAGCGTCGCGTAGAACTGTCCGGTGACGCCTGTGGTTCATGGCACTCTCCACTTCAGAATTTGTGGCAGACAGCCTGTCCACATCCTCTGTCGGAGGAGCGTCCGGTGTGCGCCTTGTGCTCGCCTCCGCTTCCTGGCCAGACGTTGGAGCCTGGCTAGTGGGGGCGTGATTGGCAACCTCTCCGGATGTAGTCCGGCGAGGTCTCTTCATTTTGAAGATAGCACGAACGTTAATATGCCCTGACAGAATAACACCAGGGAAACAGAGGATGCGCTATACCTTTGCACCGGCATCTTAGTCCAGACTGCATTCCTTTTTGCCCCACGGGGTCCTGCGGCCCCTCGTTGGCTAGCCGCCGAAGGTTCGGCCTCCTGCCTCGGAAATCTCCCCTGCAAAACACGGTTGTCGTCAGAAACACTGGAATACGTGAGAGTGGAATCTCTCTCAAGGGAATGAGACTCTAGTTTCTGTCACCTGGGAGGCCGGGATTAACCCAGGGTAATCAGCCGTGATGGCTACAAAGGTATTGTCCTTGCTTAGCTGATGGAACACCCCGTCGATAAGCTCCACCGATATGTCCGGGTCCTCTTTAGAGTCCGGATCGAGGGACCGTTCTGGGTCCTTGGGCTGTGGAGGGCGGCTGTTTATATCCTTTACCTCCTGTCGCAGTTCCTGCACTGAAGTCATTAGACTACATATCTAACCGTGGGAGTATAAAACAGACGGGCAAGCGCAATTATTCACTTACCCAACTTGGAGGATCATACATAGTAAATCCGGCCTGCGGATTGACGCGTAGGAATTCCTCCTTTTCTCCCTTGTACAAAGAGGATAAGATCCTTACTAGGGCGGCAGCTGAGGCCGGCCCCTTACGACCGTAACGGGTGGCGTCATCCTCCCCGTTGAAATCCCACATGGGGTGGCCTCTATATTGAAGCGGTTGCACCCCTCGCATAATGCATGCGGCCATGACTCCAATCATGGTTAGTCCGGAATGAGCCAACAGTCTTATCCGGCCC
This sequence comes from Triticum dicoccoides, assembly GCF_002162155.2. Taxonomy (NCBI): domain Eukaryota; kingdom Viridiplantae; phylum Streptophyta; class Magnoliopsida; order Poales; family Poaceae; genus Triticum; species Triticum dicoccoides. Next base: position 659,211,079 of record NC_041382.1, read on the forward strand.
ATCAGGTAAAGGACGTCTCTGTTGCTTTCTTTCTGAGAGCTCCGCGGACGCTAGCTCAAGCGTTTCTTCAATGGGGCACTGTTGAACTCAGGGAGACCGACCCGGATAGGGTCCGGTAGCGGGACGTCATCTATGTAAAACCATTCCGAAGGCCAGTCCTCGGACACCTTCTTTGGGGTTCCGGATAGGTATCCGGTCCCGGCGATGCGCCATACTTCGGCTCCGCCCACTTGGTATATGGACCCCTCTCGAGAACGGGGCACCAGGCAGAATAACCTCTTCCACAGCGCGAAATGAGCCTCAACGCCTAAAAATAGCTCGCAAAGGGCGACGAAACCCGCAATATGTAATACGGAGGCGGGCATGAGATTGTGCAGCTGGAGGCCGTAGAACTCCAGAAGCCCACGGAGAAATGGATGAATTGGAAACCCCAGTCCCCTTATTAGATAGGGGACGAGGCACACCCGCTCTCCTTTAGAAGGATTGGGGGTGCTCTCCGCTTGTTTTCTGCCATTATAGGTGGCGAGACCGGCTCGGACCAGGACCATGTATGCCTGAGGGAGAAATCCCTTGGTCTGAAGCGACACTAACTCGCTATGCGGGATGGTGCAACTCTCCCAGTCCCCGGGTTTGGGACCGGAGGGGCGAGGGGAGGAGCTGCGACGGCTGGTCATGTTGGAATGGACCTTTGCTGGAAGCGCTCTAATGATAACTCGCGGAGAGGAGAAGATGTGGTTTGGACCTAAATCCCCATCCCGTTAAATAGGCGGCTCGTTTATACGTCTAGGGGCGTGGATGTAAAAACGCCCCGGCTTTTCGCATTCGTTTGACACGTGGAAGACGGCCATTATTGGGCGTGGGAGTCGAGGAGCGCTACATTACAAAAATCGGACATTATTCCTACAGGTACACAGGATTTGGAGAAGAACCCGCCTTGCAATGCCGAACAATCTGCGCGCCGGACTCATCGTCATTAAAGCCTGGTTCGGGGGCTATTGAGGGAGTCCTGGATTAGGGGGTGTTCGGGTAGCCGGACTATACCTTCAGCCGGACTCATGGACTATGAAGATACAAGATTGAAGACTTCGTCCCGTGTCCGGATGGGACTTTCCTTGGCGTGGAAGGCAAGCTTGGCGATGCGGATATTCAAGATCTCCTACCATTGTAACCGACTCTGTGTAACCCTAACCCTATCCGGTGTCTATATAAACCGGAGGGTTGTAGTCCATAGGCAATCAACTCCATATACAAGAATCATACCATAGGCTAGCTTCTAGGGTTTAGCCTCCTTGATCTCGTGGTAGATCTACTCTTGTACTACCCATATCATCAATATTAATCAAGCAGGACGTAGGGTTTTACCTCCATCAAGAGGGCCTGAACCTGGGTAAAACATCGTGTTCCCTGCCTCCTGTTACCATCCGGCCTAGACGCACAGTTCGGGACCCACTACCCGAGATCCGCCGGTTTTGACACCGACATCAAGCTTACGCAGGAAGATGACGTGGCATGCCTCCACAAACAAGTTTATCAGTGGCAAGGCCACAAGGTTGTCTTCATGAAGGTTCACAGGATTGAGCCGCTGGGAGACGTCCTCGATGATGTTCATGGCAAGGTCCGTCTTGTGTCCAGCCCAAATTAGATCGAGGCATGAAATAGTTGCCCTAGCTAGTGTTTAATAGTAGTTTGGATTGTGTCTAATTATCTGAACCTAGCCTGTTATCGACCCCTCTAGGGCTAGTACTCTGTTTGAATCCGTCTATCGGAACTGCTGCTACTTTTGTGTGCCCGTGAATCATGTGAGAACCATCGTAATTGTTGCCAAAACAGATGCGTCCTCACTAGTTTTTTCATGAATATGGCATGGTAAGACATAAGTTGTCACGACTTATCATACGAGCAGTGTGTGTTTTGGCGAAATAGAGCACTCGTTCAAGAATCGTGCGCCGACGTATACATAAGTACTTGTAAACACTATTGGTGCTACCCCACTTGTAAGCAGTTGTGCAAAACACGGGACATTGGCTCAGCTCGCTTCAACACTAGGCTATCGACCAGCTAACAATCAACAATCTGTTGTCTGACATATAAGCAACTATGTATCTTGTTACAGTGGTTCATGCAGTTAATTGAGGCCACAATGTAATAAATTCCAAACATTCACACGCTAGTCCAGTGCTCATGTGGAACACTCACATTAAACTCGTCTTCATAAAAAACTTGAAAAGCATAAGTTAAGCAATTTTATACATCTCAATGATTCATAGAACATAACAAACATATACTAGTTCACAGCAAAAGACAAAGTTGTGAGAAGGTTTACAAATCAAGAAAAAACAAGCAAGGCTTCTCTCTGAGCAAAGGGCCTCCCGGCAGGCTTAAATTTCCTGGAGTTCACTCTGGTTTTTTCTTGTTGCCACCATTTAGGGTTAGGTTCTCTCATTCCATAATAACCAATTATAATTGTGGTATCAGCTGGAATGCTGAACTGAACCATGCAGTGTACTGACCAGCTGAAATGCTTGTGCATTCCACTAAATTTAAGCACCGCTATTTGCAGAAATAAGCAGACCAGAATGCCTCTTGTCTGCGCACATGTCCAAAAAACCGTCGTGCAGCCGTGCCAGCTAGTCCTTGGTCCATGGATGAACTGGTAGAAAGTGCATTCCGGACTAGGATGCAGTTGTTTTCGCTCATCCCTGCACTGCAATCAGGAAGTAAAATGTACGAATCAGCTTCTTTTATTTTGCGTTGGTCATTCTACCTTAGTTACTACCAATGTAGGGATACCTTGAAGACGGGAGGTTAGACGACGGCAGCGAGGGATAGCCATCTCATTTTGCGCAGTTGTACTAAAACTGAGGTGTGTGCTTTTGATTGCGCGGATAGAAACGATACGGAGACAGACATCCTGAAACGATATGGAGACAGACATCCCTGTTTGCGCAAATAAGATATACGGTTATTTAAACAGTGACAGATATTACTACTTTCCCCTGTTTCCTCTTAGAACCAAGTGCTAGATTCATGCTACAACTTTCCCACTTTCTTCCCTGTTTGAACAAACGCTTTGAGTCGACTGTATGAAATAGCTTTACTTCTAATCTAATACTACTATAATGCAGCAGTTTTGAAATTGGATTTACCACTCCATCTTCGGTTCTCCCACCGAAACAAGCATTGGCTCAAAATCCACCGTTCATTTCCCCTCTCATGCATATCACTGCCGTCCATCAAACAAAGGATGACATGATCTGACGGCTAAGAGCTACCGGATTCACTCCCGCTCCTTGTGCACATGGCCGACTCTGCTCTCCAAGTAAACAAATAAAGAAGTCCCCGTTGAATCTGGGTTGCACCTATTGAAGTTGAGAAATGTCTAGAAACTACCGCCACCTCCTCACATGCAAGTATGACAAGTTGGCAAATAGCTAGCACATTTTGGTTCCCCATTGTCACCTGGGAAATAAACACTCTACTACTAACTATTATTTTTAGATTACTGTAAAAATGGATTTTTTTAGATGCCGCTATACTGCAAAGTTCACACTGTTCACATAACATAACATTGCATGGCTGATGCTAGCTAAAGTTTTATTCTGCTTCATCAAGAAATGTAATATTTTTATTATTCGCAGAAAAAGTGTAATATTTTATTTCAGTCATACATAAGCTATACCTCAAGCTAATACAGGACATGAGTGTCTATCAGACCTAAATGACTTATTTAGTTGCACAAAATAGTCCATAAACATGCATGTAAACCGTCAAACAACTCTGGAACTATACATCAGTGGAACCCAGGAAACAACATATAATAAAACTACAACTTTTATCTTGTAATTAAATTCTTACTTGGAACTCAGTTTGATTTGTGCAAGTGATTTGCTTCTTATTTCGGAATAGTCCTTAGATCATGCAAACAAACACACTATGATATCTACTCAAGATACGAGTACCCATTTCTCTCTCTAAAAAGAAGGTATATGAGTATCTATCATACAGAACATACGTGCAAAGCACGTGCCTTAGTAGAAGTCTAGGTGGCTTTGGAATAGCGGACGAAGTAGAAAAGGATCCACACGAAGGGAGCTGGGGCAGTAGAGCAAGGCAGGTTTCGAAGGAATATATACCCGAGGGTCGTCGGCATGTCGCAAAGACGGCGTTGGGAGGCCGCATCTTGGCCACAATACCGCAGGGATGAAGAAGGGGTCGGAGGCCCTCCTAAGCCGGCGCTCTCTCGGAGAGAACGGCACGGCCACCTATCGGGACACACGGGCAGCTGTTGGTCTCCTCCCTCGCCGTCGACGACAACATGAACGATGCACCTACACCCCTGCCCCGGTCGAGGTTGTCCGGCCGGATTTGTGACCAGCCGTGAGCTGAGAGAGAGTGTGGCCACCTATGTGTTGCTTAGATCTGGAGAGCATGAGAGAGTGAACGAGAGGAACCCTAGTAAAGCAAGCGCTAAGGCTCCTGCTTTTATATATAGTGGAGTGATTTTGTTGTACCAGCTTCAAAAAAATGCGCTCCTACGTGTACCCGCGAGTGGGTGTGAGAGAACTAGTGCGTGCGTGCACCACTTCTCTTCGTGAGAGTACAATATACTATGCCCAAAGAACGTTCACCACAAGAGTAATAGTACAAGTGTGTGACGTGTGAGCTAAAATAAAATGTGCGCGCCGTCTTTTGTTTTTTAGAAGTTCTGAGGGTAGGGTGTGAAGAGAACATATGTGTGTGACGTCTACCTGCAGATAGACGGTGGGTGCGATGTGCGAGTCTGCGAGAGGACTCGGGAGAGTCATGACTCGTGAGGGTGCGTGTGCGTGAGAGAGAGAGGGGGCACGTATCAATGCAATGCATGTGTTCGTAAATCATTATCCGACAAACGTTTGCCACAAGCCTTTTCCTGACGAATGCCGTAAGGACCGTTAGATCGGCATCCGACAGTGTCAGTTTTGCCATGTCATTTAACAGAACAGCCACTCCTCCTACACACAAATCTTCCACGTGAGTGATAGCAACTGCCGTATGCTCCCTCCATTCCGAAATGCAGTGCATATAGCTTTATTGAAAATTCAAACCTCGCAAACTTTTACCGAGTTTTCGTGTACCAAATTGCACATGTGGAATACCATGTATATATCATTTCATTCATCTTCGAGAGGTAACTATAAAGTTGGGTGAGGAGTCTACAAAGAAAGACCATCGTATCACCCGCAGCAATTTCAAGCATCCTTTAGTATCGAGGAATATCATAGGAACTCTATATGATATGATTTTTATAGGATTTTTTCCTTTAGAGCCAATTGGTTCATAGGAATAGATTCATATACTCCACATTTCAAAGGAAATAAACATGATATCATTTCTATAGCTTTAGAGCCACTTGGTTCATATGAATGGATTCCTATACTCCCTTAATTTCAAAGGAAAATAAACATTAGCGTATATTCAATAGAAAAGTTCCTATGATATGAACCAAATTACATCTCTTTTCTAATCCCTCCTCATAGGAATTGAGAAACATGTCATGTCTATATTCAATAGAAAATTTCCTATGATGTGAACCAAATGACATCTCTTTTCCAATCCCTACTCATAGGAATTGAGATGCTCCATGTCACCTCTTTCCCTACAACTTCCATGTATACATCTTCTATTCCTAAATAGATAGTACAACCCACTAGTAGCTTTTTTCCAAAACATGCAACTATGGCACAAGAACTATATAGTGTGCCAATAACTTTGAAAGATGGTCGCTGGATGAAGCTAACACGACACTACAGAGATAGGCAAATCCGAGCACTACTGGCCGTTGGATATCATCAACATTCCACCAGATCTGCCACATGTACAATTTAGAAGACTCCATGGTTGAACTTAAGCATAATGCACAAACCTCAAAACACAAGCACTTCTCCTTTGTTCTAGAATCTTATGTATCATAATTGATTATTTTTTTCTAAATGAATTGCCATTATTTGTTTTTTACTTTATGATTTACTCCCTCTGTTCCAAAATAGATGACCAAACTTTGCACTAACTTTGTACAAAGTTAGTGCAAAGTTGGGTCATCTATTTTGGAATGGAGGGAGTACAATGCACAACCCCATGAATCTTAACATTTTTATAAAACTTATTGATTTTGAATGAGATGAACTATAAGAACTAAGCGAACATCTACAACATGCATATATAACTCAAAGCTTTACATCCTATAGTGTGTATTTATTCATAATTTGGTTTCAAAATCTCATGCGTTCAATACATGTGTACCTTACTAGTTTTGAGTAGAGTAGCAAATTTCACGCAGCCCCGGGTATATCAAAATGCAGGGCCCATGCATCATTGCCTTTCGGTCGAACCTACGTCCACAATTTTTTGTAGTGGAGGCGCTTTAAAAAAAGGATCTATAGTGGAGACCCCTACCCCAGGGTACCCTAGGTAGCTGCCGCACGCATCATTGTTTTCTCTTTTCTTTATGCTCTTGCGCCCTAGAGTGAAATGGTGGTTGCTTCGTCCGTCCAGCTTAATGCGGGAAAGGTGGCGCTTTGTGATTTGACCCCTTGTCGCTCATTTTCTACTTGTGGCACTACGACCGGGGTGCCTCCAATTCCAACCGCTGCTCCGAACTGTAATTTGGTGCATCGCACGTGGAACAAGACGGTGGATGAGCCACATGTCGGCCAAAGGGGTCCTGTTAAGTGTGTCGCCATTTCATGTGAGGACTGACCCTGCTTGAGTTCTACGCCAACACGACAGGAGCATCCTACCACTTGGTTTTGCTCCTTGGTGAATCCCGACTATAATGATCTAAAAAGATACATGCTGAACTAACCTCTCGACTCGGTTTTTTTATTTTTAGGCGTCTCGGTTTATAGGGCATGCATGTAGTTCTAGGTCATCCATTTGACTAACTAAATATGAGTTACTATGTCACAAAAAGTATATCATTGGATTCTTAAGCGGATGTAGTTGTATTTAAAAGTCGAGGGCGGGGCTTTTCCCGCGCGGTAGGCGGCGGGGCAGTTCCGCCTAGTCGGTTTGACAGAGACGTGAGAAGACGAGGGAGTAGGCTGCTGCAAACGTAGGGCTGTGTGATTTGACAGCGAGTTACTGCTGGACAGGTGGGGCCCTATGATTTGACTTGCCATTATCATTTTAACTGTGGCGCTATGACCGGCGTCAGTCTCCCAGATTCCTGACCACCTCCATACAGGTGCTTCTCCCAATGCTCGACCATGTAGTAGAGGCTGGCTCTTGCGTGAGAGCCCACTTCTCCACTTTTTCCTTGCCTCTCTTTCCTCCACATATGCAAAAATGCCATGTAAAGCGCACTATTGTACTTACTTTTACTTGCTCCTACAGGTGCTTAAGCTTGCCACATAAGCATAAAGTCTGATGTGGCAAGTTAATCAAGAAGAGAGAGACTAGTTTGGTGACCCAAGGAAGAAACGGTGCTAAGCGCGTGTACCTAGGTGAAAAGACAATTTTGAGTCTATAGCTAATTAAATGAAGCAAACTTAGCAACACTATTTCATTGGAAGAGGTCACTCCTTAGCAAATGCAATAAATACACGCGCTTAGCACCGTTTCTTCCTTGAGTACGAAGAAATAGATAGAGAGGAGTAAAAAATACACTTATAGCCAACCTTGTTGTAGTATGAGTGACTAAGTGATGACTATGTATGACATGCCAACATCAGATAGCCTAACGCACCGTGTTAAATCTCCAAGGGCGCGACTGCGCGAGCGACGTGACGGTCGTGGTAGGCGCGACCATGATACTTGCTGCTGGCAGCCCTTGGATCTGAGATCAAACGGTCGCATGCTAAGTTGCTGAAAATTTGCAGAATAACCCTCCAGGATAGGATATTCACCCATAGGTCTAGAATCACGCCATGCAACCGTTCGATCTCAGATCCAAGGGCTCTCGGAAGCCCGTATCATGGGAGAATGGAAAGCCACTACCCTGCCGTTCGCACGCTGGCAGTTCGCTCCTACTCGTCCCCGCACGTCCTTCAACACTATGGCGGTTCGCTCCTAGTCGTCCCGTCCATTCACATTACGGCAGTTCCACTAATCCTAACCCTCCTCCCAAATTCATGGTGTCCCAAATCTCCATGATCGGCGGTGAGTACAAGGTTAGAACCATCACCGGCGATGAGTTCGACGTCATCTACACCCGTTCTTCCGCGACGGTGAAAGGATGCCTTTCTCGCTTCAGACGCATGTTCGAAGACACAGATGATGAGTGGGTCGCTGGGCTAGATGTTGAGTACACCACAGTCCTGGGACGAGAGAAGGATCTAAAGGACGAAGAGAGGAAGAATCCCGCCGTGATCCAGGTTTGCGTGCATGACGTATGCTTGGTCTACCACATATGCCATGCCGACGTTGAGTGCCAGGATTTTAAGGACTTCCTCGAGAGCAACCTAGTCAAATTCGTTACTGTAGACTTTGGTAATGACAAAGACATCCTGCATCGGATAGGCCTCGTTGTAGGCAACACCTTCGACCTCCAGAAGAATCGGCTAGTGTCCGCTCGTCAGCCTTCAATGCTGACCCTGGTAGGAGCCATGGTTCATCCTTCGTACGGTAAACTAGAGAAACCTCTATACAGGTTTCATCGTCATGCATGGCAGCGGAATGTACTAGATATAGACCACATCCACTACGCTACAATGGAAGGCTACCTTTGCTTCAATATCTACAAGGGTTGGATGAAGAGCAACAGCCAAGTGTGCGGTTCAAGCAAAGAAGTATCAGCCAAGAGGAAGAGGGACAAGGACGAAGTCGAGGACGTGGACGAGGACTCCGAGTAAGGTGGCAGTGTCGTTGCTCATGGTGGTTCTAATGCAGTGTCTACCGGAATAGTTGCAAAGTTTAATTCCAGGTGTACTTAATTTAATTTGAGGGGTGTGTTGTGCTGAGCCCCCAGCAGAACTATGTTATGTTTCTTCTCGTTACTTTAACTCTTCAGTACATACATACTGGTATTTCTTACATTTCATCTTTTAGTTGGTATAGTACTACCACTCGTTTCTTCACAATATATACGTACAATATATATGGCCAACATCATATAGCCAGCAGTTTAGTTGTCAAAGAATTTCAGGGTGCTTAGTTTTGTCAAAGAATTCCAGGATGCTTAGAGGGTGCTTGGATCCAAGGGACTTATTTTAGTTTGACTAAAAATAGTCTCTTTAAGAGGCTAAAGTTCCAAGCAGCCCTGAAAGAGGGGCTAAAACTAGTCTTGAGACTAAAAAAATTAGTCAGGGGTACCCCTACTAAAATGTGGATTAGTCCTCTCTCTACTCATTTAACTCCTCTCCTTTAACACAGGCGAGTTTTGGATTGGAGGGTTTGGAGGATAATAAATGCTCATTAACTTGATTTTAGCCTTTTTAGTATTTGGATCCAAGCATGGGTGAGGCTAGCATGTTTTAGTCCCACTACTTTTAGTCATGGGACTAAAATGTATCCAAGCACCCTCTTAGTTTTATTTGAGGGGTGGGTTATGCTGGACACCATTATTGTGACTAGCCTTTTTAATAGTACTATATGCATAATTTGGCGACGAGCACTCTCTATATGTAGCACCTTTTTTTAATTTCAATTTTTGCTCCATGGCGCAATCCATCGATAGTACTGTTGTAGAAAAGTATACATTTTTTAAAAGGCTAGAGTACTGTTCATCACATATATAGCCAGTTAAATTCTCAACCTAGAACGACGTGCATGCCATGTAGTAAACCGATACGGAGGAAGTATAGTAAAAATGAGGTGATTTTACCGAGCGATCGGCGGGGGAGCATGGCCTGTCATGCGGTCCCACGTGTCATGATGTACCAAGGCGATGTGCGTGTCCCTCTTGAGGCAGAAGCAATACTAGTACGTGGTTTGAGATGATGGCGAACCGAAGTGTGAAATAATGGTTGCTTCGTCCGTCTGGGAAAGTGTGGCATTGTGATTTGACGTCTCATTGCTCATTACTACTACTGGGTCGGTACGAGTGGGGTGCGTCCCCCCTGCTGTTCTGCACTGTTATTTGGTGCTTGACACGTCGACCCGGTTGCTATATGTCCCACATGTCGGCGATAGGAAGTACAGAATTCATGAAAGGGAGCGTCGACGGAGGAGTATACTACAGAATTCATGAAAGGGAGGGATTTAGTTTTGGAAAAATCTGTTTTTACGGAGTACGTACCCACTAGGGTTTATAGGGCTCATCTAAAAACCATTCGTTTTTCCGTTTGATAAGTCTCAATTCTACTATATGAGTAGTAGTACCATTACATGTTGGATTTCGAGGTGCGTTAGATCAACCGACGCAAGTAGTGTCAAGAGGAAACTAACCAATGCATGTACAAGTTCATGGAAATTTAGTGGTCATTCATGCATTCGTTCTAATTAATGCCTCGGTAAACATAACTTCTTGAGAAAAACGAGCGTACTAATTTCTTGTGCAAAATACGAAATTAATTCGACCACTCACCGTCTACCTTGGTTGGAGAGATTTTGAAATTGAGCCATAAACTGGAAAGGAGGGAGTAGTAACTTTTGTATCGATTACTATTTGTGGCCTTGTATAGATGCAAAATGTATTTCTATAGTGGCCTTGTATAAGTAAATGGAGGGAGTACTAACCAAAGTACGTAGTAGGGACGAGGAGTAAACGGAGGGAGTAGTAAAATTTTCTCCTTGTGCTGCGAGCCACCGCGCGTGTGGGCTCGGGAGCGGGCGTAAGGCGTACTAGTAAGCAAGCTTCACCTCATCCTGCGAGCCACCGCGCCCGTGGGCGGGGGAGGCGGCGTACTAAGCAAGCTTCTCCTCGTTCTGTGAGTTGACGGGACACATCAAAAGTACTCCAGTGTATAGAGCCTTGCCTCTAAGGTAGGCCCCACATGGTTTGCCTCTTTTTTTAAATTAACATAACGCGTCAAGTCGCAATTTGTTTGTTCACCCGTGGTAGACGATCCTCCCTCCACCAAGTGGACAACTAGTACACGTGCCGAATTACCACGTGGGCTGCCTTTTTCGTACAGAAATGAGCTCCACCGTGTACCCGCGCGGGTGTGGTTGGGAAAGAGACGGGAGTACGTGCGCCGTGCGTGCACCTCTTCTCTTCGTGCACGTCCCCCACCTACGTGGGTGTGTGTGAGAGAGATACAAACCTAGACATAATGCATCGTCCATCCCCATGCCTCCGCCCAGTCCGACCACCAGTCACCACCACGCCCCACTCCTCCTCACCTTATCTGTCATCTTTCTCCCTCCATTTTTATATACAAGGGGCCACTATCAAAATTACAATTTGCAGATATACAAGGCCACTAACACTAATCGATGCAATATTAATGGTGTTTGCCTCATGGTACTAGCAAAGGAGGACATTAATTATCCCTTGCATGCATGCGGGAGTTTGTAAAAAAATGCATCTTGATGTTCCGTGCAGTGCACGGGCATCTTGCTAGTCCATGAAAACAACACATGGCAAAATTCCACGGCTTGGGGCGGCAACTGGCTCCGTCGGGCGAGGGGAGGGAGGTGGATCAGCGAGCTGCATAGCTCGTATCCGGCAGGCTACCCAGCCGGCTTGGATGCGGAATAACTACTCTTCGTAAGCCATTGTAAGAGTGGACAAAATGGTTGAGGAATCAGGGGAGCAGCCTGGTCATGAATGGACGTGTGTCCAGAGTGGGTTTCTCGGCTTCCACACGGGCGGGTTTCATGGAGGCGTTTGAATGCGGCACAGAGGCGTGTTCAGCCGGGCGTGCCGCGAGTGGCGCCCTCGACTCTGACCTAGGACACCGCCCGTTCTTCCACTAACATGTGGGCTCTTTGGGTGCATGGCATGCATGTCAGTGACCCAACGCAGGCAGCGCACAGCAGAGGAACCTTTGGTGGGCCAGGGCGGTCAGAAGCGGGCATTTCATAAACCGATGATTGTTCATTGAGTGTGACATCATCTTAAGCCTACTATGTTGATAGCCCATTCAATACGTTGTGATTCATAAAGACCGCTGCAAACATCAATGTTCTGCTTATCACAGATAAGATTGATTAATACCCGTAACAATCCATGTCCTTAACAAAGGGTGCATGCACGTATAGGTTGAACGTGTGTCTTGTGTCGTGTGATGTGTGCATGCAGGCGTGCGAGTGTTGCGTGCGTGCAAGGGTATGTTTTAGTGTTGCATGCATGGGTGTGTACGTGCGTGTGTCCGTGAGTGCATGTGTATGTGTCAGTGTTGCATGCCAGCATGCGTGCGTGTGTACGTGTCAGTGTTGCACGCCTACATGCGTGCGTGTCTTGCGTGTGTGTCTTGCGTCCGTGCATGTGTACGTGCGGGGTGAGGCTACACGTCAGTCGACTGACTTTTTCATCTCTGGTCATTAGATTTTCTGGCCGTTGGATACGAAATCAAGGGCCTCTAGTTTATCATCAAACTCCACCCCCCTAAGCCGCCAGCCACCACCGGCCGAACCGCCAGCCCCCGCCGCCCGCGGCCGGCCCGCCCTCCCCGAAACCACTCATTTATTACCATTTTTGTCCTTCATATACGCGCTGACGGGTGGGCCCTATGTTAATGTGCGCTGCTGAATGTGGATCATTTGACTGGTCAATTGATCGTGTTATCAACAAATTACGGAGCTGTATGGTGAGTCAGTGACCGTATGATCACCCTAAAATGTACTCCTATTTTATTAACACAGTAGAGACTCAAACTACCATTTCTTTCTTTCATATACAGGCTGACAGGTGGGCCCCACGGTTGCGTGCCCCGATGGTGCAACACTAGTTGCGCCGCGTGGAACGTTTGACTAGTCAATTGATTGTGTCATCAACAAAATACGGAGTTGTACGGGTAAGCCAGTGACCGTATAATCATGATATGTATTTGTTTAACACGGTATAGACGCAAGGGCTCATATATACACGCAAGCACTCACCGCTATAAGCACACACACGCGAACCCTACCCCTATGAGCACCTTCGAGAGAGTGGGCCAGCATATATGATCTTGAGATTTTATGAAGTCACCATAGGTGCCTCGTAGTCGAGTGGAACGTCTCCTCCCACTGAACGTACGACGCCGGAAAAATACTGAAATTAACACAAGATAAATGCGAGCACCGAGACTTTAACCTTGGTGCGCTCGAGAAACCACTGTCCTCTAACCATCCAACCACATGTTGGTTAGCACGACAAAATGTATGTGGTGACCGTGATGAGCTTTTTTGAAGTCCAGTGACCATATCGTGATTTTGCTTCAAATACAATGACCGTAAGTGTCGTCAACAAAATACGGAGCACACATCAAATGCAAAGTCCGTCAGTGTCATCAACTAAATATGGAGACGTATCGTGAGCTAGATACCGTTGTACTATTGTATATTCTTGCTTTCTTAGTGGCCGATTGCATGTGTGGTGTGGTGGGCACATCATTTCTAGTTGTGGTGGGTCAACATGAAGACTCATGGGTCGGTTCCATCCTGCACCACATATAGGTTGGACCGAGACGTGTTATACGAAGACCCGTGTGGAGGACTCGGCGTACAACACGAAGCTACCAGAGTCGCAGAGGACTCTATCCCCATTGGTGATAAGCCGAGTATATATGATTTGTAACCCTAGGCCCTTAGTATGTTATACAAGCTTGGGGGCTAGTTCGTCGATAGTATACACACACGCACAATGCCTGGTATTCACGTGTACTTTGTACACACCCCTATCACTAATATACAGTACCAGGAGTAGGCTCTTTCTTCAACTGCAATTGAATTCTAGCATGTGCATGTGTTTATTTCATATTATCGATCCATAGAGTGAGAGCGGTTTGAAATACAGGCAATGGATGCTTTTGCAATTCATATATAAACATTAATTAGTGCACTCCATGTTATTAGTGTGAAGCACTTTATACATTTGTCACTTGCATGGATACATTCCAAATTGCTAGCTACGAAATAGAATACATGTCGAATTCAACATAAAGGGGGTTTCGAAGATTCGAATTCATAGGAAGTGCATTCATCTATTTGAACCCGAGATAATGGCATTTGTAAATCAGATGTAAAGGGGGGCATCAAACTTTGTTGTGAGTTTGAACATGCTATATATATTCATACGCATATCTAACTTTTTTTGCAACCAAGGAGATTATATCTAGAACCTTGCATGAACTAAGGTAAGTTGCATATTTTTTAATATATACTCGTGCACAATGTATATTCAAATGCACCCCCTCCATTCCAAAATAATCGTAGCTTTAGGATTTTCAAGAGTAAAGATTTGTGAAGTTTGACAAATCCTGAAAGTTCAATTCAAGAGAACCGAAAACGTTAAATGCTTCTGCTCCCAAATATTGAGGGCTCCTTTGATTCAAAGGAATTGCATAGGATTTTTGGAGGATTTAAACCCTTAGGTATTTTTCCTGTGATGCTCGTTTGATTCGTAGGATTGGCATCCTTAGGAATTTTTCCATATGATTCATTTGTACTACATTTTGGAGGAAAATTTCCATCCACTCAAACCTCTTTGTAGAATTCCTTTGTTTTTCCTATGATATCAAACATTCTTTCAAATCCTGTAGGATACTATGGGACATGTCACCCTATTCCTGCATTTTTCCTATTCCTTCATTTTGACAATCCTGTGAAACAAAGAGGCCCTGAACGAAGCGCCAAATAGGCCTCTGGTCACCCAAAATCGCGCGAGACTAATGTTTTGGTGGTAGGAAATTACTGTCCTAACTCTGGCCCGTGTAGCCTATCGGCCCGATGTCCAAAGGTCTAAACCGGGGTAGGTTTGTAACTTCACCAAGACGCCAGAGAAGCATTCATACGCCGTGGGCGCCTACCCATGCGCTCGGCCGAAATCTATCCCGCCCACATTTGGGACACCTGACATGACTGTCCTACCCCCAACCCGCAATATGTCCAAAATTTTAGATGGGGGGAAAGTTTGTAACTTTCCCCAAATTTCAAACAAGCACGTCTCAAACCAAAACATTGTTCCCCCTTAGTTCCCCGCCTCCCTCCGTTTCCCCATTCATACTCCGTGGGCGCAAAAACACCCTCTCCACCAGCCGCGAAACCCCAGCATCCTCCGTTCTCCACCCCATAGCGGCCAATCCACCGTCGCCCTCCTCCATCACACCGGAGCCGGTACCCCGACGTCGTCGTCCAACGCAACCGCAACCGCAACACCCTCAAGGACTTAGCAGCTGAAGCTGAGGCAGAGCTGCCTCCATGACGCCGATGCCGACGTGCGCCGTACCAGAACCACTCCGACCACGCCGTCCTGCGCCTCACTGCTGCGGCTCCACTGTCGCAACCATCCACCGCACCAGAGCTGTTCCCGCTACGCCGTCGTTCGCCGCCTCGGATCTGCTTCCCCGCCGCCGACAGATGGCCACCGCACCACACTCAACAACTTGGCCATGGGTTCGTCCAAGGCTGCACCGTCCTCCACAACTTCTGGTTTCCGGCGAACAACAAGAAGATCGTCGGAAAAACAGAAGGAGGACACAGCACTGCCAGCAGAAAGAGGTACTCCTCTTCCCTTATTCGTGCAAATCTTATGTCTCCGCTCACACCGTATTCATCCCACGAAAGAAACTAGCTGAGCGCTTCTTACTGCATCTTCTTCGTGATACTAAATGCACAAGGTTTCCTCCCTTTTACTATTTCATCTTTGCTAGAGGTCAGTAGCCCACCTGGATTTCGATTCAGGGTCAGTCGAACCGCAATTAAAAGAAGTAGCACCGGCTTAGGCGCGCGGAGCACCTAGTCCGCCTGTTCCAAGGGGAAGCGGCGCATCGGTGTCTATCATAGGGGTGTGGGGCGCAGGAGCTGCTTGCGCCCGATCTGGAGGTCGGCGGGGCTTGAATGGATGGCCGGGGGGGGCGGTGCCAAGCACGGCGGTGCGGTGAGGTCGAGGGGAGGGTGCAGGTAGGGGAGGAATACTGGGCCGGTGGTCGCTGGCGTTTCGAGGAAGATCGTCAACACTGACTCGCTGGAGGTAGATGAAGGTGATCTGCCCGTTCTTTGTACATCGGATGGTGCAGAAAAAATGGACTGACCTATTTGCTTTCAGTCGACTGTTATTTTCATAGAATCCTGTAGTAATTTAGTGTGCCATGTATGTTGTAGAGCTATCATATGTCTCTCGTCATTTATTTCTCACCGACCTGCTATCTGCTACCTTTACACTGTACTAATTGTGCACACACTTCACCCACACTCACACTATTGTTTTTTATGCATGGGTATTTTAGACTCTGACGCAGTGTTGATGAATGCAGAAAAGAAAAGACAGAAGTCGCTCCAGTGTAATTCGAAGATAAGCACTAAGCGTTCTAGCGCTCTAACGGGTGCAGTGTCAGCAGTTGGAGACAGTAAACTTAGCTCTGCAGTTGATGATCTGAATTGCCACACACAACCATCCCAGGTGCTTGCTTTAACTTCGCGCTGTCAAATGTGGTTGCATGTTGCATATGGTGTCTAGCTTGTATTGCTTCCAATTTGGTTAAATTGCATCCGCTTACTTTACACATTATACCTTTGATAATGACATGCCTTCCTGTTTTTGATACATACTACATATGTCTATTAACCATGTTCGTACATCAAACTAATGCTCTTTTGTATCCCTCGTCAATCACTTATGATGAGACAGTCACCTGGGTGGGTTTCTGTGAGACGCCATACTCGTATAAAGAGTGCAGTGTCATCCTCCCCACATGATTCTCAAGAAACAGCAAGGCTAAATGAAGATAGTCAACGTAGCTCTCTAGTTGATCACCGCAATTCCCCCACACCACCATCGTAGGTGCTTGCTCTTACTTGGCAGTGTGATATGTAGTGTTTGTCTTACATGAAAGTAGTGTTCGTCAGTATCATGCATCAATGAGTTCTGAAGAGCAAATTTTATTCCTTTTTCTTGTGGTTTGACTTGAGAAGGCAAAATCAAGAAAGAGGAAGGAAAAGAGTAAGGAAGGCGATGATGGTGGTCCTCTGCAGCAACGTAAACGGAGCATCTGTACCGATTCTCCTTGTACTGATAGTGCATTACAAGGTCCAAGTCTCCGCTCCCCTACTCCACCATCCAAGGTGCTTGCTCTAACTTGGCAGTGTGATATCTGGTTGCATGTTGCATATGGTGTCTAGCTCGTATTGCTGCTAATTAGTGTAAACTGCATCTGCTTAGCTTACACATGATACATGTGAATATGACACGCTTTCCTATTTTTGGTACATACTATATCTTATGATAAGGCACTTTTCTTGTGTATCCCTCATCAATGCTCCTAATTTGTTAAATTGCATCTCCTTAGCTTACACATTATACATGTGAATATGACACGCCTTCCTGTTTTTGGTACATACTACATCTGCCTATCACACCATGTTCTTACATAAAACTATTGTTCTTGTGTATCCTGCGTCTATTGCTTATGATGAGACAGTCACGCGTGTTGGTTAATATGAGATGCAATACTCTTATAAAGAATGCAATTTCATCCTCTCCACATGATTCTCAAGAAACAACAAGCCTAAATGAAGATATTGAACGTAGCTCTGTACCTGAAGACCGCACTTCCCCTACACCACCATCACAGGTGCTTGCTCTAACTTCGCAGTGTGATATGTGGTTGCATGTTGCATACGGTGTCTAGCTTGTAATGCTTCTAATTAGGGTAAATTGCATCTGCTTAGTTTACACACTATACCTCTGAATATGACATGCCTTCCTATTTTTGGTACACACTACATCTATGTGTTAACCTTGTTCTTACATGAAACTACCTCTCTTCTGTATCCTGCATCAATCACTTATGATGAGTCACCTTTATTCGTTGCATATTGCATATTATTTCTAGCCTGTTGCCATGTATTGCTTCTAATTTGGTCAAATGCATTTGTTAGGGCACCCTTTTAATTTGGCAGAGTGATATTGGTTTCATCTTTCATATGGTTTCTAGCTTGCATCGATTCTAACAAGTTCAAGCACCTTGTGCTTAGTTTACACTTTATACATCATACATGTCAATATGTCACGCCGTCCTGTTTTTCATATATATTCCATCCTCCTATCATGCGGTTGCCTTACATGAAAGTAGTGTTCGTCAGTATCATGCATCAATGAGTTCTGAAGAGCAAATTTTATTTTCTTGTGGGTTTGACCTGACAAGGCAAAATCAAGAAAGAGGAAGGAAAAGAGTAAGGAAGGCGATGATTGTGGTCCTCTGCAGCAACATAAACGGAGCATCTGTACTGATTCTCCTTGTACTGATAGTGCATTACAAGGTCCAAGTCTCCGCTCCCCTACTCCACCATCCAAGGTTCTTGCTCTAACTTGGCAGTGTGATATCTGGTTGCATGTTGCATATGGTGTCTAGCTCGTATTTCTCCTAATTAGTGTAAACTACATCTGCTTAGCTTACACATGATACATGTGAATATGATGCGCTTTCCTGTTTTTGGTACATACTATATCTGTCTATCACACCATGTTCTTACATGAAACTACTCTTCTTATGTATCCTGCATCAGTCACTTATGATGGGACACCTTTAAGTTGGCAGTGTGATATTGGTTTGCGTCTTGAATATGATTTCTAGCATGTATTGGTTCTAGTTTGATGAACGCCACCTATGACAAGACAGTTTTAACTTGGCAGAGTGATATTGACAGCACCTTCCATATGGTGTCTTGCAGTGTTTCTAATTTGTTGAAGTGCCTTCTGCTTAGTTACACATCATAGGTGTGAATATGCCAAGCCGTCCATTTTTTCGTACATATTCCATCCTCGTATCATGACTTTGCCTTTCATCAGAGTAGTGTTTGTCAGTATCATGCATGAATGAGTTCTGAAGAGCGAATGATATTCCTTTTTCTTGTCGATATGACCTCACAATGCAAAATCAATAAAGCTGAAGGAAATTGGCAAGGCATTGGATGATGGTGGTCCTTCCGAGCAACTGAAATGGAGGTTCTCTACATATTCTACTCCGCCATCCTCCCAACAAGATTCGCAAGACAATGCAAGGCTAGATAGTCAACGTAGCTGTGTAGATGATGAGCACATCTCCCCTACTCTACCATCACAGGTGCTTGCTCTAACTTGGCACTGTTATATGTGGTTGCATGTTGCGTATGATGTCTAGCTTGTATTGCTTCTAACTTTTTTGAATTGCATCTGCTTACTTTACACATAATGCCTGTGAATATGACATGTGTTCCTGTTTCTACATCAGACTACTATTCTTGCATATCCCGCATCAGTCACTTATGATAAGGCACCTTTAAGTCGCCACTGTGATATTGGTTGTGTCTTGCATATGATTTCTAGCATGTACTGCTTCTAATTTGTTGAAATGCCATACAGTTTGAACTTGGCAGAGTGATATTGGTTGCATCTTTCATATGGTGTCTAGCTTGCAGTGCTTCTAATTTGTTGAAATGCCTTCTGCTTAGTTACCACATCATAGGTGTGAATATGTCAGACCATCCTGTTTTTCATACATATTCCATCCTCGCATCATGTCTTTGCCTTTCAAACGAGTAGAGTTCATCAGTATCATGCATGAATGAGTTCTGAAGAGCAAAATCATTACAGCTGAAGGAAATTAGGCTGGCAGTGGATGATGGTGGTCCTTCGGAGCAACTCAAACAGGGGGTCTCTACAGATTCTACTCCGCCATCCTCCCAACAAGATTTGCAAGACAACACAAGGCTGGAAAGTCAACGTAGCTGTGTAGATGATGAGCACATCTCCCCTACTCCACCATCACAGGTGCTTGCTCTAACTTGACACTATTATATGTGGTAGCATGTTGCGTATGATGTCTAGCTTGTATTGCTTCTAACTTGAATTGCATCTGCTTACTTTACACATAATGCCTGTGAATATGACACGTGTCCCTGTTTCTAGAACATACGTGTACATGATGAGCACATCTCCCCTACTCCACCATCACAGGTGCTTGCTCTTACTTGGAACTGTTATACGTGGTTGCATTTTCCATATGATGTCTAGTTTGTATTGCTTCTGATTATGTTGAATTGCATCTGCGTAGCTTACAACTTATACCTGCAACGATCACTTACCCATAAGACACATTTAACTTGGGACTGTGATGTAGGTTGCACCTTGCATTGTCTTCTAGCTTGTACTGCTTCTAATTTCTTGAAATGGCTACGACGAGACACTTTTTACCCGATAGAGTGATATTGGTTGCATGTTCATATGGTGCCTAGCTTTCATTTCTTCTAATTTTGTTGAAATGCCTTCCGCTTACTATTTTTTCATACATATTCCATCCTCCTATCGTACGTGTGAATATGAAACGCTGTCTTTTTGTATATATTCCATCCTCCTATCCTGCACTTGCGTTACATCAAAGTAGTGTTCGTCTGTATCATGCATCAACCAGTTATGCAGAGCTAATTTTATTCATCTTCTTGTGGTTTTTACTTCATAAGGCAATATCAGAAAATAGAAAGGAAAAGAGTAAGTTAGGGGATGTTGGTGGTCCTCCCCACCGACGCAAATAGAGACTCTCTAGATTTGCCACTACTGCTGCTAATGAAGTTGAAGTCCCAAGTCTACATGATGAGTTCATCTCCCGTACTCCACCATCGCAGATGCTTGCTCTAAGTTGACAGTGTGATAGTTGGTTTCATGTTGCATATGTTGTCTAGCCTGTATTTCTTTTATTTTGATTAAATTGCACCTGCTGAGTTTATACATTATACATGTGCATATGACATGGGTTTCTATGTCTAGAATACACTGCATCTATCTATCATATCATGTTCTTACATCAAAGTATTGTTGTTGTGTATCCTACATCAGTCACTCATGATTGGACGCTTCTAACATGGCAGTTTGATAGTGGTTGCATCTTGCATTGATTGCTACGTTGTACTGCTTCTAATTTTTTGAATTGCCACTTATGACAAGACACTTTTAACTTGGCAGAGTAATATTGGTTGCATCTTTCATATGGTGTCTAGCTTGCATTACTTCTACTTTCTTGAAAATCCTTCCGCTTAGTTTGCACATCGTAGCTGTGAATATGTCTTGTCATCCTATTTTTCTTACATATTCCATCCTCATACGGTTGTCTTACATCAAAGTATTGCTTGTCTGTATCATGCATCAATGAGTTCTGAAGAGTGATTTTATTCTTGTGTTGTGGGTACAACTTGACATGGCAAAGTCAAAAAAGAGCAAGGAAAATAATATAGTAGGGAATGATGTTACTTGTCGGGTGAAACGGAAAAGGTTCTGCCGTCGATATTCTGCTGGTACTTATAGTGCAGTAGAAGGTCCAAGTCCACCGGCTAAATCTACAAACACAGTATCACCTGCTCCACCAGCTGCAACATCCGCTTCAACTATACCAGCATCTCAACCAGTTACTCGTTCGTTTGCTCCGGAACTGGCCAGTTCCCAAGCTGCCTTCACACCTAACACTACTTCCGAAGCACTGCTGACACAACAGGACTTGGCAAGATCAGATGAACCTCATGAGCATCAACACCAAGATGGTACCTAACCGAGTCAAGTTGCGGTTGCATGCGCCTTTATATGTACTCTCACAGTTTGATGTACACTAACACTTTCCATATTAGTTGTTGAACTAGCACCACGGCGCAAGCGGAAACAGACATCAGGGATAATGCTTGACAGATTAACAAAATCTAAAGGAGGAAGAATGGAGATCCATTTTGAGGCAGGTTTAAAAAAGCCATGTGATGCTACAGAGTCAGCCAAGTTAGTATCAGAGGCAGCCGTTGCTGTTAGGTGTCATGCACGTATCCTCCCAACGTGGATCCAGTACAGGAATGAGAAAGACAATACCCAGTTTAACACCTTCCTTGACCATTTATCCGTTAGTAATGTTATTCATCGCAATTAGTAATATTGTCTTGCTCTGTCCCATACTTTCTAGCTTCCTCCTAATAAGACTTACATTCTTTTTTCAACAGATGAGGTTCAAGTTGGATCTGAAAGATGATGCAACTAGACAAGCATGCACTCATGTTTTTAAGTCTGCTCTGCGATAGTATCGGTACCACCTTAGAAAATCTCACTTTGAAGGCAAGGCTAACAATGAAATCTCCCAAACATCTCGAGTGGAATATATTATAGATGAAGACTGGACAACCCTTGTTAAACACTGGTCTGATCCAAAGTATCAGGTAGGCTATATGTATTTGATCAGGCCACATATTGAACTTGTATTTATGTATGTGCCTTACAAGTGTATATTCTTCTAGGCTAACTGTTTGAAGAACAAAACCAACCGTTCTAAAGTGAAATTCCAACAGACCACAGGATCTCGTAGCTATATTGCACACTGCGAGGCTCTTGTAAATAGCTGCTACTTCCTTCTTTTTTTGTGCCATATTATCGTATCTATATTGACTTGTTCCAAATACAGAGGAAATCTCGTGCAGACCAAAAAGAACCTGAACCGAATGCAGTGCAAATCTTCAAGGATTGCCAGACCAGCAAGATGAAGGGCATGAGCACACCAGTTCAAGCCGCTGTTGTAAGTCCTTACTCCTCATGCCTTGAACTGATTGGTACTGTGATGTGTTCATTTAACTACTTGGTTTGCAGCCAATGTAGTTACTCTGTTCACTTTTATTCACAGTTGTCTTAACGTATCATTTCACCTTACATGGTTTAAAAGAGATGAAGGATATTCTTTTGGTCTTGATCTATAATCTAGTTGTTATGTTCATGTGCTCACACAATGATAAAATAGCCTGTTTATTTTATATTTGTTTGCCCGTGATATGAATGATGTCAAACTATGTTCATCCTACTTTAAACCATGTCTCTTTATCCTTAGATGTCAACGAATGTGAGGAAATAGACAATACAGTAGGCATGCTACATGGACATATGTTCCGAAAGTGATTTTATTATGTAGTTGGCACTACAATACATGCTAATGTATTACAGTAGTTCACCAAAATAAGTTATGTATAAACCTTTAACCTACTTTGTTTGTTTTTGTCTCATTAGTAACTTATCTGGTACACTAATCTACAAGTTCAAACTTTCAGGAAGCTATGGAACAAATGATTGAACAGCCACAACCACCTGAAGGTGACGAGGCTACTACAGGCACAATGTCACCTCTTGCTGCAGTGCATCAGTATCTCTCCACTAACAGTGCAAAAAGCACCTTCCTGCGTAATTCTGGGTTGGTTGTCAAGGTAACCTCGTCCAAATCACCTACTGAACAAAATCTTCCTGCTAGACAGAGTGATATATCTGTGCTCCAGACACAAGTCCAATCCCTAGTGGACGTTGTTTCGGAAACAAGAATAGTGGTTGAGAAATGTCGTTAAGATATGAATAGCTTCGTAGGAGCCCAACATGCCAACATTCGTCGGGCCCATTCCAATTGGGCTAAAAACGATTATGGGCCGAAATTGGCATGTAGCCCACTAAAAATATCTAGGCCTAAATCAGCATAAGCTTTCATATTTTTCTGGTAGGCATGTGCCCATAGTGGGCCTTTAACAGGCCTAAACATAATTTGGGCCCTTAGTAAAAATAGGCCGTTTATAGGTGTAAAAATCTCGAGCCCATAAAATACATGGGCCTTTAATAGACCGAAAGTGAGATTGGGCCCTGATTGTGCCAAATAACTCACTAGACTTTAACAGGCCGAAATTCGGACGGGCTGTAAATGTGTCGACCTAATACACGGGCCTTTAACAGGCCGGAACTTCGGTTGGGCTAGATTATCGTCATTTTTATATGGGCCATTGATGGGCCCGATATGACGTTGGGCCACATATGGCCCATGGTTTACGTCCGGCATTAACAGGCCGAAAATGACAACAGGCCGAAAGTGGCCCAAAGCTATAGTGGGCCTCTAACAGGCCGAATGTCAGACATGGCCGAATATGACCCAAATCCTTCATGGTCGTTTATGGGCTGAAAGTTTTGATGGCATGTAAATGGGCCCAAATGAAGCCGGACCTTTAACAGGCCGGAAATACACTGGGCCGTAATTCGGCCCAATTACTTAGCGGACTGTTAACGGGCCAGAAGTGACCATGGGCTGCATTGACAAGTTTAGTACAGGCCGTTGACGGGCCGATTTGATAGAGAATGTTGGGACTTTAGCTGGGCCGACCCATTATGTTCGGCAGAATCTAGTGGGCCTTTATCTGGGCCGGCCCATTGTGGTCCGCAAAATCTTGTGGGCCTTTAGCTGGGCCGGCCCATTATGGTCTGCAAAATCGTGTGGGCCTTTAGCTGGGCCGGCCCATTATGGTCCGCTAAATTTTGTGGGCCTTTAGCTGGGTCGGCTCATTATGGTCCGCTAAATCTTATGGGCCTTCGGTTGGGCCGGCCCATTTACTCTTTGTGGGCCACTTTTGGGCCGGTCCACGTGTCAACATATCATAGGCCCATCTCGACCGTTGGAGGAGTGACACCTGTGCCAACGCGGAGCTGACGTATGGATCCGTCAGCCAATGAGAATTTTATACGTGGAAAATCGGCATTGGTCGTGGCTGTTAACGGGTTATCGGATCCAAAATCCGACCCGATAGCTTAACGGTGTTCCGTTACGGTGGATGCCACGTGTCGGTCAACCTTGACGAAAGCACTTCTGTGACGTGCGATTTATCGTCATGGAAGTGGACACTTCCGTGATGATAATTTTGGCAATGTCATGGAACACTTCTACGACGGCACAGGTATGACTATCTTGATTCTATCATAAATCTGTCATGGATGTACATGCATGACAGAAAACGCGACCTACTGTGACAAACACGTATCATCACGGAAGTGTATTTTTTGTAGTGATTAGGGCCTCCTTTTAATAGAGTACCGGACCAAAGCATTAAGACATAGTGAATACATGAACTCCTCAAACTACGGTCATCACCGGGAGTGGTCCCGATTATTGTCACTTCGGGGTTGCCGAATCATAACACATACTAGGTGACTATAGACTTGCAAGATAGGATCAAGAACTCTCATATATTGATGAAAACATAATAGGTTCAGATCTGAAATCATGGCACTCGGGCCCTAATGACAAGCATTAAGCATAACAAAGTCATAGCAACATCAATGTAACGCCCCGAGACCGTTGCGCGAGGTGTCTTCCAGTTATTCGTCGATGTTGCCATGTCTTTTCCTTGCGTGTTGCATTTCATCATGTCATCATGTGCATTGCATCATCATGTTTTCAAAACTTGCATCCATCCAGGTTCCCCCAGTCCCTTCCGTTGTCTGTCCTGAACCCAGACACACTTGCACGCGCCCGCGACACGTCCGTAATACCATTTTATAAGTGGCCGAAAAATGTTCTCGGAATGGGTTGAAAGTTGGCATGCGCTGTTGTTTTGTTGTAGGTAGGCCGTAATACCACATCAAGCTTATCTTTTCGTTGTTGATAATCCAATAACTCCGTTCGACTATATGTTGTAAGCGTGCTCACTGAAGATCTTGTTTCCCTCCGTTCATTCCATGCCATTCTTTCTTCTTCCGAAGGCATTGTGATGTTGCTCTCTTCGACCCATCATCTTGTTTTGTCAAGATCATGTTTCTTTATTTTTCTTATCCAGTTAACCGGAGTGTTGTGCCCTCTGCTCAAGTTCTTTTCTACTTATCTAGTCTTGCATCTCTTTTCAACCGGAGTGCTATATGAATTTGCTCTCCCTTGTTCCTCATTCCTAACGGAGTGTTTTACAACTTCGATCACCTCCGTGGTATTATTCCTTTCAAGTTGTTCAACTTTTCAAGGTTCTTCGGTTTCACTCGTTTGTCAAAGAAGTAACTTAGTTTTACCGCTTATCTTCCTCTTCCGTTTTCCCTCCGGTGCCATCCTAGATCCCGGGACGAGATCCTCTCGTAGTGGTGGAGTATTGTAACGCCCCGAGACCGTTGCGCCAGGTGTCTTCCAGTTATTTGTCGACGTTGCCATGTCTTTTGCTTGCGTGTTGCAATTCATCATGTCATCATGTGCATTGCACCATCATGTTTTCAAAACTTGCATCCGTCCGGGTTCCCCCAGTCCCTTTCGTTGTCCGTCCTGAGCCCAGACACACTTGCACGCGCCCGTGACACTTCCTTAATACCATTTTATAAGTGGCCAAAAAATGTTCTCGGGATGGGTTGAAAGTTGGCATGCGGTGTTGTTTTGTTGTAGGTAGGTCTCCTGCCAAGTTTCATCGCATTCGGAGTCTGTTTGGCGCCCCAACGGATAACTATAGCGGCAGTATAGCCGGTCTAACGTCAGACGTTTTCGGTCTCCGGAAATCATGCGGGCTGCATCTCTCCCCTCTTCTCTCATACCAACCCGCTCTCCACAGTCCACCTAAGCCTAGCCAACCCCTCCTTGCACAGTCCATCGGCCCCTCGCGCGCGTCCGAAAGTTGTCCCGGACCCGACCCGGGCAGTCGTCACCGTTGGATCCGGATCATCCCCAAACATCTACAAAACGTCTCCGTTTTCTTAATTGGGCTCCCTAACCTATTTATCCAGGACCGTATGATTTTCATCAGAGGGACGAGATAGCCCCTAACCTAACCAACTTGCTATATATAGATCAACCACTAACCTATTTTGCCAAACCCTAAATTCTAGGACTTTTATCCCTGCTGCCGCCACACTCATATCCCACCTCAGGATCCTCCCCAATCCAAATCCTCCTCGTTTTCCTCTCCTGCCAGATCCAACCAGCGGCCCCGACCAGCTCCACCTTGCTTTCAGTGCCGCCCAACCAGATCGCAACCTCCTTCTCCTCTTGGTGAGCCACCACGCCCGCAGCCTCCCTGCCGCGAGCCTCATGTCCCGACTGCGCAGGCCTCCTTGTTCCTTTCCCGAGCAAGAGCTCGCCGAGGCTCCCGCAGCCACCTCCATCCCGCGCAGGAGCTCGCTCCCGAGCTCAGTTGCGTTCACGCCCGTCCTCGCGACCAGCTGCGTCGCCAGCGTCCACCTCCAGCAGGTTCGCCATGGGCGCCCAATGGAGCACTGCCGCCATGGCCTTCGGTTTGATGCTCCACCCGACAGCGCCTCGACGAGATCCTCGCCTGCCCCGCGCCATGGACCCGCGCCCAGCCTTCCTTCCCCGTGTCGTTCCTCGCGCGCCGGACCTCCCCAACCTCGCCGGAGCCACGCGGGTCCCCGACCCTTCCTCTCCTTCCTTCGGTCCTCCTCTGTTGTTCTCTTGCTCACGTTTCTCTCGACTGCTCTCTCTGTCTTCACTGCAGCTAGCCGCCATGACCATCGATGGGAGATGCCTCCTCTTCCTTGCTCGCGCCCGATCTGCTCCAAGCCGCATCCGTGCCAAGGCCGCGCCGCCGCGGCTCTGCTTCTTGTCGAGCAGAGGACGCCTGCT
>NC_041382.1:659238704-659270884 GCF_002162155.2 Triticum dicoccoides
CGCTAGCCCGCCAGGCCTGTCTGCGCCCTTCTCCAAGGCCCAATGTAAGAATCTCCCCTGTGCCCTGGGCCAGACCTTTGTTCGGCCCATATATTTTTTTCCTGTGCGCGGCGAATTTGTCCAATTATCCAGTGAGCTGCAGTTTTACAGAAAGGTCCCTCATGTTCATGCATATAATAACTCTCCAACCGTGCATCTTTTGTAAAAACTTTATATATGAAAAGTGCTTAGGATAATGTGTAGATTAATAATATGCCAGTTTCATGCATGTTTAAAATGTTTAAGTATATGTTTGCTTTAATTTGCATATGGCCATGTTTAAATGATTTATTTCATAACTTAATAACCGTAGCTCCAAATCTAATAAACTTTATATGTAAATGGGGTGGAAAATGCCTAGTTTAACATGGTGGCATCACTTTGCATGTTTAATAACTCTAAAATATGGTTTAGGGCAGAACAGTACCAAATCCATAAATATGCACATGAGGATTTTCCGGACTTGTTGCTTATTGTTCCTGCCTCATTTAAACTTGCCTAGATAGGTAGTTTTACTTTGCTTCACCTCTTGCCATGCTAACCAACATTTAATATTGTTGAGTACCTAAATGAGATCGAACTAAATAACTTGAATGTGGTGTTCTGTCAATATGCAACTCGTTGCATATTGAGCTCCACTTAACTTGTAGTGTTGTTTGTGCACTTTGCCATGCCATGCATATTTAAATCAGACATGCATCATACTTGTTTGCGCATCATGCCATGTTTATGTGATGGTTGTTTACTATGTTGTTTGCTTCTTTCCGGGTTGCTTCTTGCGTTAGCTTTGGTTTCGTTCCGGAGTTGTGAGGATCCGTTTGACTACGTCTGTTTGTCTTCTTCATGGACCCGTTCTTCTTCCTTGCGGGATCTCAGGGAAGATGACCATATCCTCGAAATCACTTTTATCTTTGCTTGCTAGTTGCTCGCTCTATTGCTATGCCTATGCTGCGATACCTACCACTTGCTATATCATGCCTTCCATATCGCTAAGC
Organism: Triticum dicoccoides; assembly: GCF_002162155.2. NCBI lineage: Eukaryota > Viridiplantae > Streptophyta > Magnoliopsida > Poales > Poaceae > Triticum > Triticum dicoccoides. Next base: position 659,239,739 of record NC_041382.1, read on the forward strand.
CAAGCCTCTAACCCACCTTGTCCTAGCAAACCGTTGTTTGGCTATGTTACCGCTTTACTCAGCCCCTCTTATAGCGTTGTTAGTTGCAGGTGAAGGTGGAGTTTGTTCCTTGTTGGAACGTGATTATTGTTGGGATATCACAATATCTCTTATTTAATTAACGCACCTATATACTTGGTAAAGGATGGAAGGCTCGGCCTTATGCCTGGTGTTTTGTTCCACTCTTCCCGCCCTAGTTTCCGTCATACCGGTGTTATGTTCCTTCATTTTGCGTTCCTTACGCGGTTGGGTTATAATGGGAACCCCTTGACAGTTCGCCTTGAATAAAACTCCTCCAGCAAGGCCCAACCTTGGTTTTACCATTTGCACTAACAACCTATAATTTCCCTTGGGTTCTGCAGACTCGAGGGTCATCTTTATTTTAACCCCCCCGGGCCAGTGCTTCTCTAAGTGTTGGTCCGAAACAGAGCCACTTGCGGCGCCACCTTGGGGAAACTTGAGGGCTGGTTTTAGCTGTACGTAGTGTTCATTCGGTGTTGCCTTGAGAACGAGATATGTGCAGATCCTATCAGGATGTCGGTGCATCGGGCGGTCTTGCTGGTCTTGTTTTACCATTGTCGAAATGTCTTGTAACCGGGATTTCGAGTCTGATCGGGTCTTCCTAGGAGGAGGAATATCCTTCGTTGCCGTGAGAGCTTGTGATGGGCTAAGTTGGGACACCCCTGCAGGGATTTGAACTTTCGAAAGCCGTGCCCGCAGTTATGGGCAGATGGGAATTTGTTAATGTCCGGTTGTAGAAAACCTGAAACTTAACTTGATTAAAATGCATCAACAGCGTGTGTAGCCGTGATGGTCTCTTCTCGGCGGGGTCCGGGAAGTGAACACGGTGTTGGAGTTATGCTTGAACGTAAGTAGTTTCAGGATCACTTCTTGATCACTTCTAGATCACGACCGTGCTTTGCCTTCTCTTCTCGCTCTCATTTGCGTAAGTTAGCCACCATATATGCTAGTGCTTGCTGCAGCTCCACCTCACATACCTTTTTCCTACCCATAAGCTTAAATAGTCTTGATCGCGAGGGTGTGAGATTGCTGAGTCCCCGTGACTCACAGATTACTTCAAAAAACCAGTTGCAGGTGTCGTTGATACCCGTGCAGGTGACGCAACCGAGCTCAAGGAGGAGCTAGATGAAGATCGTGTTCGTTATGTTGTTCCGTTTCCAGTTGATCAGTAGTGGAGTCCAGTCGGGGCGATCGGGGATCTTTTGCATTAGGGGTAGTCTTCTTTTATTTTGGTTCCGTAGTCGGACCTTGATTGTATCTGGATGATGTAATGATATATTTATGTATTGTGTGAAGTGGCGATTGTAAGCCAACTCTTTATCCCTCTCTTATTCAGTACATGGGATGTGTAAAGATTACCCCTCTTGCGACATGCCTACTATGCGGTTATGCCTCTAAGTCGTGCTCCGACACATGGGAGATATAGTCGCATCGTGGGTGTTACAATCAATCTCAGAACATAGTGGATACTAGGGATCAAACCCTAACAAAACTAACTCGATTACATGATAAATCTCATCCAACCCATCACCGTCCAGCAAGCCTACGATGGAATTACTCACGCACGGCGGTGAGCATCATGAAATTGGTGATGGAGGATGGTTAATGATGACGATGGCGATGGATTCCCCTCTCCGGAGCCTCGAACGGACTCCAGATCAGCCCTCCCGAGAGAGTTTAGGGCTTGGCAGCGGCTCCGTGTCGTAAAACGTCATGAATCCTTCTCTCTGATTTTTTTCTCCCCGAACGTGAATATATGGAGTTGGAGTTGAGGTCGGTGGAGCTCCAGGGGGCCCACGAGGCAGGGGGCGCACCCCCCACCCTCGTGGAAAGGGTGTGGGCCCCCTGGACTTGATTCTTTTGCTAGTATTTTTTATATTTTCCAACAATAATCTCCGTGAAGTTTCAGGTCATTCCGAGAACTTTTGTTTCTGCACATAAATAACACCATGGCAATTCTGCGAAAAACAATGTCAGTCCGGGTTAGTTCCATTCAAATCATGCAAGTTAGAGTCCAAAATAAGGGCAAAACTGTTTGGAAAAGTAGATACGTCGGAGACGTATCAACTCCCCCATGCTTAAACCTTTGCTTGTCCTCAAGCAATTCAGTTGATAAACTGAAAGTGATAAAGAAAAACTTTTACAAACTCTATGTGCTCTTGTTGTTGCAAATATGTAAAGCCAGCATTCAAGTTTTTAGCAAAGATTATGAACTAACCATATTCACAATAACATTTAGGTCTCATGTTTACTCATGTCAATGGCATAATCAACTAGCGAGCAATAATAATAAATCTCGGATGACAACACTTTCTCAAAACAATCATGATATGATATAACAAAGTGGTATCTCGCCAGCCCTTTCTGAGACCGCAAAAACATAAATGCAGAGCACATTTAAAGATCAGGGACTGACTAGACATTGTAATTCATGGTAAAAGAGATCCAGTCAAGTCATACTCAATGTAAACTAATCATTAATGAATGCAAATGACAGAGGTGATCTCTCCAGCTAGTGCTTTTTAATAAGAGGAGGATGACTCAACATAAAAGTAAATAGATAGGCCCTTCGCAGAGGGAAGTAGGGATTTGTAGAGGTGCCAGAGCTCGGTTTTGAAATAGAGATAAATAATATTTTGACCGGTATACTTTCATTGTCAACATAACAACCAAGAGATAGCGATATCTTCCATACTACACACATTATAGGCAGTTCCCAAACAGAATGGTAAAGTTTATATTCCCCCTCCACCAACAAGCATCAATCCATGCCTTGCTCAAAACAACGAGTGCCTCCAACTAACAACAGTCCCGGGGGAGTCTTGTTTGCAATTAATTTGATTTTATTTGCATAAAGCATGGGACTGGGCATCTCGGTGACCAGACATTTTCTCGTGAGTGAGGAGCGGAGTCCACTCCTCTTGAGAATAACCCGCCTAGCATGGAAGATACAGACAGCCCTAGTTGATACATGAGCTATTCAAGCATACAAAACAGAATGTTTATTTGAAGGTTTAGAGTTTGGCACATACAAATTTACTTGGAACGGCAGGTAGATACCGTGTATACGTAGGTATGGTGGAGTCATATGGAATAACTTTGGGGTTTATGGAATTGGATGCACAAGCAGTATTCCCGGTTAGTATAGGTGAAGGCTAGAAAAAGACTGGGAAGCGACCAGCTAGAGAGCGACAACAGTCGTGAACATGCATTAAAATCAATGAACATTGAGTGCAAGCATCAGTAGGATATAATCCACCATGAACATAAATATCGTGAAGGCTATGTTGATTTTGTTTCAACTACATGTGTGAACATGTGCCAAGTCAAGTCACTCGAATCATTCAAAAGAGGATACCACCCTATCATACCACATCATAACCATTTTAATAGCATGTTGGCATGCAAGGTAAACCATTATAAGCTCCTAGCTAATTAAGCATGGCAACTATAATCTCTAATTGTCATCGCAAACATGTTTATTCATAATAGGCTGAATCAGGAACGATGAACTAATCATATTTACAAAAACAAAAGAGGTCGATTTCATACCAGCTTTTCTCATCTCAATAAGTTCATCATACATCGTCATTCTTGGCTTTCACTTGCACGACCGAATAGTGTGATAATAATAATAATAGTGCACGTGCATTGGACTAAGCTGGAATCTGCAAGCATTCAATTCAAGAGAGAAGACAAGGTAATGTGGGCTCCTTGTTAGATCATCAATAATGCATATTAGAGCCACTTTAACATATTAATTATGGTCTTCTCCTCTCGACCCCCAAGGAACAGAAAAGAAATAAAACTATTTACACGGGCAAGCTCCCAACAAACAAAAGAAGAACGAGAAATCTTTTTGGGTTTTCTTTTTAATTATTACTACTACAACATGAAAAGTAAACTAACTAAAAGCTACAACTAATTTTTTTGGTTTTTCTTAAGGTTTATCAAACACACAAGAAGAAAGCATAAAAAAGAAATAAACTAGCATGGATATTACAATGAAAAAGTATGAGCACCGACAACTAGCAATGAGTGTGTGAACATGAATGTAATGTCGGTGAGAAATACGTACTCCCCCAAGCTTAGGCTTTTGGCCTAAGTTGGTCTATGGCCACGGCTGGCCTGGCGGATATCCAAAGTTATAGCTGGGGTCGTACTGTGATGCAGCAACTATTGCCTCATGATCTGCCGCTTGGAGACGGGCCGTCTCCGTCCTCCTCTTATAATCGTCCGACTCCTCCCTGGTTATAAAATATCTCCCTTTTGCCTGGGAGTCAAAGAAAGCAGCAGTAGGGAGAGCGACGTGATAGGTGCGTCGTCTATCAAAGATTAGTCGGTACTGGAGGAACTGACCGTTCCTCTCAACAAACTGATGACGAACCATAGCCTCATAATCTAAATAAACAGGAGGCAACTCAATATCATACCTACGTATGGGTATATCAAGAAAATTAGCTAGACGGGTTGCATAAATTCCACCAAAGAAATCTCCATTAAATCTATTATTATGCAACCTACATGCAACAATGGCTCCCAAATTATAATGTTTATCTCCTAAGACAGCACTCCTGAGAACACTGAGGTCAGGGACACACATGTGGCATGCTTCATCCTTACCATTTATGCACCTACCTATGAAGAGAGGAAAATAATGTATAGCAGGAAAATGAATGCTCCCTATGGTACTTGTGTTATATCTCTAGATTCCCCCACAGTTATACTAGCAAGAAAATCTCTAAATTCAGATTTGCAAGGTTCACTAGGACTACCCCATTGTGGAAGTTTGCAAGCAGTGCTAAAATCCTCTAAGTCCATAGTATAAGAATTTTCGTAAAGATCAAACAGGACAGTCTGAGAATTACGTGATAATGAAAATTCAAACCTTCTCACAAAAGAATCAGTGAGATAGTGGTATTGGCGTCACTTATTGCTACCTCTTGAGCACTGCGTTGAATTTCCCCGAAGAGGAAAGGATGATGTAGCAAAGTAGCGTAAGTATTTCCCTCAGTTTTTGAGAACCAAGGTATCAATCCAGTAGGAGGCTACGCGCAAGTCCCTCGTACCTGCACAAAGCAAATAACTCCTCACAACCAACGCGATAAGGGGTTGTCAATCCCTTCACAGTCACTTACGAGAGTGAGATCTGATAGATATGATAAGATAATATTTTTGGTATTTTTATGACAAAGATGCAAAGTAAAATAAAAGCAAAGTAAATAACTAAGTATTGGAAGATTAATATGATGAAGATGGACCTAGGGGCCATAGGTTTCACTAGTGGCTTCTCTCAAGAGCATAAGTATTTTATGGTGGGTGAACGAATTACTGTTGAGCAATTGACAGAATTGAGCATAGTTATGAGAATATCTAGGTATGATCATGTATATAGGCATCACGTCCAAGACAAGTAGACCGACTCCTGCCTGCATCTACTACTATTACTCCACTCATCGACCGCTATCGAGCATGCATCTAGAGTATTAAGTTCATGAAAACAGAGTAACGCCTTAAGCAAGATGACATGATGTAGAGGGATAAACTCATGCAATATGATGAAAACCCCATCTTGTTATCCTCGATGGCAACAATACAATACGTGCCTTGCTGCCCCTACTGTCACTGGGAAAGGACACCGCAAGATTGAACCCAAAGCTAAGCACTTCTCCCATTGCAAGAAAGATCAATCTAGTAGGCCAAACCAAATTGATAATTCGAAGGGACTTGCAAAGATAACCAATCATACATAAAAGAATTCAGAGAAGATTCAAATATTGTTCATAGATAGACTTGATCATAAACCCACAATTCATCGGTCTCAACAAACACACCGCAAAAAGAAGATTACATCGAATAGATCTCCACAAGAGAGGGGGAGAACATTGTATTGAGATCAAAAAAGAGAGAAGAAGCCATCTAGCTAATAACTATGGACCCGTAGGTCTGAGGTGAACTACTCACACTTCATCGGAGGGGCTATGGTGTTGATGTAGAAGCCCTCCGTGATGGATACCCCCTCTGGTGGAGCTCCAGAACAGGCCCCAAGATGGGATCTCGTGGCTACAGAAAGTTGCGGCGGTGGAATTAGGGTTTTGGCTCTGTATCTGATGGTTTGGGGGTACGTAGGTATATATAGGAGGAAGGAGTACGTCGGTGGAGCAACAGGGGGCCCACGAGGGTGGAGGGCGCGCCTAGGGGGTAGGCGCGCCCCCCTACCTCGTGTCATCCTCCTTTGTTTCTTGACATTGGGTCCAAGTCTCCTGGATCATGTTCGGTGAGAAAATCACGTTCCCGAAGGTTTCATTCCGTTTGGACTCCGTTTGATATTCATTTTCTTTGAAACCCTAAAATAGGCAAAAAAAACAGCAATTCTGGGTTGGGCCTCCGGTTAATAGGTTAGTCCCAAAAATAATATAAAAGTGGATAATAAAGCCCAATAATGTCCAAAACAGTAGATAATATAGCATGGAGCAATCAAAAATTATAGATACGTTAGAGACGTATCAAGCATCGCCAAGCTTAATTCCTGCTCGTCCTCGAGTAGGTAAATCATAAAAATAGAATTTTTGATGCGGAGTGTTACTTGGCATAATTTTAATGTAATTCTTCTTAATGGTGGTATGAATATTCAGATCTGAAAGATTCAAGATAAAAGTTCATATTGACATAAAAATAATAATACTTCAAGCATACTAACTAAGCAATTATGTCTTCTCAAAATAACATGGCCAAAGAAAGTTCATCCCTACAAAATCATATAGTTTAGTCATGCTCCATTTTCGTCACACAAGAATGCTCTCATCATGCACAACCCCGATGACAAGCCAAGCAATTGTTTCATACTTTAGTAATCTCAAACCTATAAACTTTCACGCAATATATGAGCGCGAGCCATGGATATAGCACTATGGGTGGAATAGAATATAATGAGGGGGTTATGTGGATAAGACAAAAAAGAATAAAGTCTCACATCAATGAGGCTAGTCAATGGGTTATGGAGACGCCCACCGACTGATGTTAATGCAAGGAGTAGGGGTTGCCATGCAACTGATGTACTAGAGCTATAAATGTATGAAAGCTCAACAAAAGAAACTAAGTGGGTGTGCATACAACTTGCTTGCTCATGAAGACCTAGGGCACTTGAGGAGGCCCATTGTTGGAATATACAAGCCAAGTTCTATAATGAAAATTCCCACTAGTATATGAAAGTGACAAAACAAAAGACTCTCTATCATGAAGATTATGGTGCTACTTTGAAGCACACGTGTGGCAAAGGATAGTAGCATTGTCCCTTTTTTCTTTTTTTAGGACAATGCTCTATGAATGATGGTCATCACACTTCTATTTACTTACAACTCAAGAATTACAACTCGATACTTAGAACAAGATATGACTCTATATGAATGCCTTCGGGGTGTGCCGGGATATGCAATGAACCAAGAGTGACATGTATGAAAGAATTATGAATGGTGGCTTTGCCACAAATACTATGTCAACTACATGATCATGCTAAGCAATATGACAATGATGAATGTGTCATGATAAACGAAATGGTGGAAAGTTGCATGGCAATATATCTCGGGATGGCTATGGAAATGACATAATAGGTAGGTGTGGTGGCTGTTTTGAGGAAGATATAAAGAGGTTTATGTGTGAAAGAGCGTATCATATCATGGGGTTTGGATGCACCGGCGAAGTTTGCACCAACTCTTAATGTGAGAAAGGGCAATGCACGGTACCGAAGAGGCTAGCAATGATGGAAGGATGAGAGTGCGTATAATCCATGGACTCAACATTAGTCATAAAGAACTCACATACTTATTGCAAAAATCTACAAGTCATCAAAAACCAAGCACTACACGCATGCTCCTAGGGGGATAGATTGGTAGGAAAAGACCATCGCTCGTCCCCGACCACCACTCATAAGGAGGACAATCAAATAACACCTCATGTTTCAAATTTGTTACATAAAATTTACCATACGTGCATGCTACAGGACTTGTAACTTCAACACAAGCATTTCTCAAATTCACAACTACTCAACTAGCACGACTTTCATATTATTACCTCCATATCTCAAAACAATCATCAAGCATCAAACTTCTCTTAGTACTCAAAACACTCATAAGAAATTTTTTACTAATCTTGAATACCTAGCATATTAGGATTATTTAATCAAATTACCATGTTATTTAAGTCTCTCAAAATAATCTAAGTGAAGCATGAGAGATCAATAGTTTCTATAAAACAAATTCACCATCGTGCTCTAAAAGATATAAGTGAAGTACTAGAGCAAAACTATATTACTCAAAAAGATATAAGTGAAGTACATAGAATATTCTAACAAATTCCAAATCATGTATGGCTCTATAAAAAGGTGTGTACAGCAAGGATGATTGTGGTAAACTAAAAAGCAAAGACTCAAATCATATAGGACGCTCCAAGCAAAACACATATCATGTGGTGAATAAAAATATAGCTCCAAGTAAAGTTACCGATAGAAGTAGACGAAAAGAGGGGATGCCTTCCGGGGCATCCCCAAGCTTTGGATTTTAGGTGTCCTTAAATTATCTTGGGGGTGCCATGGGCATCCCCAAGCTTAGGCTCTTGCCACTCCTTGTTCCATAATCCATCAAATCTTTACCCAAAACTTGAAAACTTCACAACACAAAACTTAAAGTAGAAAATCTCGTGAGCTCCGTTAGCGAAAGAAAACAAAAGACCACTTCAAGGTACTGTAATGAACTCATTCTTTATTTATATTGGTTTTAAAACTACTGTATTCCAACTACTCTATGGTTTATAAACTATTGTACTAGCCATAGATTCATCAAAATAAGCAAACAACACACGAAAGACAGAATCTGTCAAAAACAGAACAGTCTGTAGTAATCTGTAGCTAGCGCAAGATCTGGAACCCCCAAAATTCTAAAATAAATTGCTGGACGTGACTAATTTATCTATTAATCATATGCAAAAAGAATTAACTAAATATCACTTTCCAAATAAAAATGGCAGCAGTTCTCGTGAGCGCTAAAGTTTCTGTTTTTACAGCAAGATATCAAGACTTTCCCCAAGTCTTCCCAACGGTTCTACTTGGCGCAAACACTAATTAAACACAAAAACACAACCTAAACAGAGGCTAGATAAACTATTTATTACTAAACAGGAGCAAAAAGCAAGTAATAAAAATAAAATTGGGTTGCCTCCCAACAAGCGATATCGTTTAACGCCCCTAGCTAGGCATAAAAAGCAAGGATAGATCTAGGCATTGCCATCTTTGGTAGGAAATCCATAAGTGGCTATCATAATAGATTCATAAGGTAATTTAGTTTTCTTTCTAGGAAAGTGTCCCGTGCCTTTCCTTAACGGAAATTGGAATCTAATATTTTCTTCCTTCATATCAATAATTGCACCAATCGTTCTAAGGAAAGGTCTACCAAGAATAATAGGACATGAAGGATTGCAATCTATGTCAAGAACAATAAAATCTACGGGCACATAATTCCTATTTGCAACAATAAGAACATCATTCATTCTTCCCATAGGTTTCTTAATAGTGGAATCCGCAAGGTGCAAGTTTACAGAGCAATCATCAAAATCACGGAAACCTAACAAATCACACAAAGTCTTTGGAATCGTGGAAACACTAGCACCCAAAACACATAAAGCATAGAACTCATGATATTTAATCTTAATTTTAATAGTTGGTTCCCACTCATCATAAAGTTTTCTAGGGATAGAAACTTCTAACTCAAGTTTTTCTTCATAAGATTGCATCAAGGCATCAACGATATGTTTAGTAAACGCTTTATTTTGACTATAAGCGTGAGGAGAATTTAGCACGGATTGCAGCAAGGAAATACAATCAATCAAAGAGCAATTTTCATAATTAAATTCCTAGAAATCCAAAATAGTGGGTTTATCAACATCTAGGGTTTTAATTTCTTAAATCCCACTTTTATCAAATTTAGCATCGAGATCTAAAAACTCTGAATCCTTGGAACGCCTTCTAGGTAAAGGTGAATCATATTCAGTCCCATCATTATTAAGATTCATATTGCAAAACAAAGATTTAATAGGGGACACATCAATAACTTTTAGATCTTCATCTTTATTTTCATATGAACTAGAAGAACATGCCCTTATAAAGGCATCTTTCTTAGCACGCATCCTAGCGGTTCTTTCTTTGCACTCATCAATGGAAATTCTCATGGATTTGAGAGACTCATTGATATCATGCTTAGGTGGAATAGATCTAAGTTTCAAAGAATCAACATCAAGAGGAATTCTATCGACGTTCCTAGCCAACTCATCAATCTTAAGAAATTTTTCTTCAATCAAAGCATTGAAATTCTTTTGCGAAGTAATAAATTCTTTAATATTAGATTCAAAATCATAGGGCATCTTATTATAATTTCCATAAGTATTGTTGTAGGAATTACCATAATTATTAGAGGGATTACTAGGATAAGGCCTAGGATTGAAATTTCCTCTATACGCGTTGTTACCAAAATTGTTCCTACCAACAAAATTCACATCCATAGATTCATTATTATTCTCAATCAAAGTAGACAAGGGTATATCATTAGGATCAGAAGAAACACTTTTACTTGCAAATGAAATTCATAAGTTTGTCCATCTTTCCACTCAAAACATTAATTTCTTCTATCGCATGCACCTTTTTATTAGTAGATCTTTCAGTATGCCATTGAGAATAATTAACCATAATATTATCTAGGAGTTTAGTAGCTTCTCCTAAAGTGATTTCCATAAAAGTGCCTCCCGAGGCCGAATCTAAAAGATTTCTAGAAGAAAAATTCAATTCGGCATAAAATTTTTGTATAATCATCCACAAATTCAAACCATGAGTAGGGCAATTACGTATCATTAATTTCATCCTCTCCCAAGCTTGTGCAACATGTTCATGATCAAGTTGCTTAAAATTCATAATATCGTTTCTAAGGGAGATGATCTTAGCGGGAGGAAAATACTTATAGATAAAAGCATCTTTGCACTTATTCCAAGAATCAATACTATTTTTAGGCAAAGACGAAAACCAAGCTTTACCATGATCTCTAAGCGAAAAAGAAAATAGCTTTAATTTAACAATATTGTTATCCACATCTTTCTTCTTTTGCATATCACACAAATCAACGAAGCTATTTAGATGGGTAGCGGCATCTTCACTAGGAAGGCCGGAAAACGGATCTTTCATGACAAGATTCAGCAAAGCGGCATTAATTTCACAAGATTCAGCATCGGTAAGAGGAGCAATCGAAGTGCTAATAAAATAATTGTTGTTGGTATTGGTAAAGTCACACAATTTAGTGTTATCTTGAGCCATCGTGACAAGCAAGCAATCCAACACACAAGCAAACCAAAAAACAAGCGGGCAAAAAGAGGCAAATAGAGAAAGAGAGGGAGGATAGAGAGAGAGGGCGAATAAAACGGCAAGAGTGAAGTGGGGGAGAGGAAAACAAGAGGAAAATGGGAAATAATGTAATGCGGGAGATAAGGATTGTGATGGGTACTTGGTATATTGACTTTTGCGTAGACTCCCCAGCAACGGCGCCAGAAATTCTTCTTGCTACCTCTTGAGCACTGCGTTGGATTTCCCCGAAGAGGAAAGGATGATGCAGCAAAGTAGCGTAAGTATTTCCCTCAGTTTTTGAGAACCAAGGTATCAATCCAGTAGGAGGCTACGCGCGAGTCTCTCGTACCTGCACAAAGCAAATAACTCCTCGCAACCAATGCGATAAGGGGTTGTCAATCCCTTCACGGTCACTTACGAGAGTGAGATCTGATAGATATGATAAGATAATATTTTTGGTATTTTTATGACAAAGGCAAAGTAAAATAAAAGCAAAGTAAATAACTAAGTATTGGAAGATTAATATGATGAAGATGGACCTAGGGGCCATAGGTTTCACTAGTGGCTTCTCTCAAGAGCATAAGTATTTTATGGTGGGTGAACGAATTATTGTTGAGAAATTGACAGAATTGAGCATAGTTATGAGAATATCTAGGTATGATCATGTATATAGGCATCACGTCCAAGACAAGTAAACCGACTCCTGCCTGCATCTACTACTATTACTCCACTCATCGACCGCTATCGAGCATGCATCTAGAGTATTAAGTTCATGAAAACAGAGTAACACCTTAAGCAAGATGACATGATGTAGAGGGATAAACTCATGCAATATGATGAAAACCCCATATTGTTATCCTCGATGGCAACAATACAATACGTGCCTTGCTGCCCCTACTGTCACTGGGAAAGGACACCGCAAGATTGAACCCAAAGCTAAGCACTTCTCCCATTGCAAGAAAGATCAATCTAGTAGGCCAAACCAAATTGATAATTCGAAGGGACTTGCAAAGATAACCAATCATACATAAAAGAATTCAGAGAAGATTCAAATATTGTTCATAGATAGACTTGATCATAAACCCACAATTCATTGGTCTCAACAAACACACCGCAAAAAGAAGATTACATCGAATAGATCTCCACAAGAGAGGGGGGAACATTGTATTGAGATCCAAAAAGAGAGAAGAAGCCATCTAGCTAATAACTATGGACCCGTAGGTCTGAGGTGAACTACTCACACTTCATCGAAGGGGCTATGGTGTTGATGTAGAAGCCCTCCGTGATGGATACCCCCTCTGGCGGAGCTCCAGAACAGGCCCCAAGATGGGATCTCATGGATACAGAAAGTTGCGGCGGTGGAATGAGGGTTTTGGCTCTGTATCTGATGGTTTGGGGGTACATAGGTATATATAGGAGGAAGGAGTACGTCGGTGGAGCAACAGGGGGCCCACAAGGGTGGAGGGCGCGCCTAGGGGGTAGGCGCGCCCCCCTACCTCGTGTCATCCTCCTTTGTTTCTTGACATTGGGTCCAAGTCTCCTGGATCATGTTCGGTGAGAAAATCACGTTCCCGAAGGTTTCATTCCGTTTGGACTCCGTTTGATATTCATTTTCTTCGAAACCCTAAAATAGGCAAAAAAAACAGCAATTCTGGGTTGGGCCTTCGGTTAATAGGTTAGTCCCAAAAATAATATAAAAGTGGATAATAAAGCCCAATAATGTCCAAAACAGTAGATAATATAGCATGGAGCAATCAAAAATTATAGATACGTTGGAGACGTATCACTTATCTACCTCGAAGCTCTCAAGATTGGCATTACGCACATACGCGTTAAATTCTTCCTTGATTCCTGCTCGATCCATAAAGTCCTCTGAAGGCCATTCACAAGCCCGCACTTGAGTGTCCCTTGGTGGTTCATCGTCGGCATCACGCATTGCGAGCCTGGGTCCTTGCTTCCTTGAAGGACCACCTTGGTACATTTTCCTAAACATAATTCTTCCTCTGAAAAATTTCTGAAAATTTTAGTAACTTCAAATAAAAGTGAACCAAACTCAACAAAATTGATAGCAACTACTCCTACAAATGCCTAGAGGATATATCATGCATTAGAACTACTTTTGACCATATAAATTTGACATGCAAGCTCAAGAACAGGGTCACCTAAGCAGCAAAAATTTGCAATGAGTAAAGCACTAGAACAAAAACTAATTGGGCCATTGGAGGAGTCACATACCAAGGAACAATCCCCCAAAGCAGTTTTGTGAGAGGTGCTTTGAGCAAGGAGATCGAAAATCGCAGCAAAATGAGCTAGAACTCGTGCTTGAACTGGCTGGTGATTTTTTGGGAGGAAGAAGGAGTGTGTGGTGGGGAGCCACCGTGGGCCCACGAGGCAGGGGGCGCCCAGGGGGGTGGGTGCGCCCTCCACCCTCATGGCCAGGTGCTTGCCCCCTGTTGTGTTCTCAGTGCCAGATATTCTCAAATATTCCAGAAAAATCATATTAAATTTTCAGGGCATTTGGAGAACTTTTATTTTTGGGGTATTTTTTGTTGCATGGATAACTCAGAAAATAGACAGAATATACTATTTTTGCTTTATTAATATAAATAAAAGAAAGTAAAAAGAGGGTACAGAGAGTTGTGCTTTCTAACTTCATCCATCTTATGCTCATCAAAAAGGAATCCACTAACAAGGTTGATCAAGTCTTTTTAACAAACTCATTCCGAATAACATGGAACCGGAGAAATTTCGAATAACACTACGTTACCTCAATGGGGATATGCACGTCCCCAATAATAAGTATATCATATTTCTTCTTGACAGTAGGAAGAGGAAATTCAAAACCTCCAAAAATAATTGATGGAATTTTTCCAATAGAGTTTATACTATGAACTTGAGGTTGTTTCCTCAGAAAGTGTACCATATGCTCATTGCCATTAACATGAAAAGTGACATTGCCTTTGTTGCAATCAATAACAACCCCTGCAGTATTCAAAAAGGGTCTTCCAAGAATAATAGACATACTATCGTCCTCGGGAATATCAAGAATAACAAAGTCTGTTAAAATAGTAACATTTGCAACCACAACAGGCACATCCTCACAAATACCGGCAGGTATAGCAGTTGATTTATCAGCCATTTGCAAGGATATTTCAGTAGGTGTCAACTTATTCAAATCAAGTCTACGATATAAAGAGAGAGGCATAACATTAACACCGGCTCCAAGATCACATAAAGCAGTTTTAACATAGTTTCTTTTAATGGAGCATGGTATAGTTGGTACTCCTAGATCTCCAAGTTTCTTTGGTATTCCACCCTTAAAAGTATAATTAGCAAGCATGGTAGAAATTTCAGCTTCAGGTATCTTTCTTTTATTAGTAACAATATCTTTCATATACTTAGCATAAGGATTCATTTTAAGCATATCAGTGAAACGCATACGCAAAAAGATAGGTCTAATCATTTCAGCAAAGCGCTCAAAATCCTCATCATCCTTTTTCTTGGATGGTTTAGGAGGAAAGGGCATGGGTTTTTGAACCCATGGCTCTCTTTCTTTACCGTGCTTCCTAGCAACAAAATCTCTCTTATCATAATGTTGATTCTTTGATTATGGGTTAGCAAGATCAACAGCAGGTTCAATCTCTACATCACTGTCATTACTAGGTTGAGCATCAACATGAACATCATTATTAACATTATAACTAGGTTCATGTTCATTACCAGATTGTGTTTCAGCATCAGTAATAGAAATGTCATTGGAATTCTCAGGTGTGTCAATAACAGGTTCACTAGAAGCATGCAAAGTCCTATCATTTTTCTTTTTCTTCCTCTTAGAAGGACTAGGTGCATCAATATTAGTTCTCTGAGAATCTTGCTCAATTCTCTTAGGATGGCCCTTAGGATACAAAGGTTCCTGAGTAATTTTACCACCTCCAGTCACAACTCTAACAACATTATCATTCTTATTATTTAATTCATTGAGCAAATCATTTTGAGCATTAAGTACTTGTTCTACTTGAGTTGTAACCATAGAAGCATGTTTACTAATAAGTTTAAGTTCACCTTTAACATTAGCCATATAATCACTCCAGTGTTCAGTCATATAAGCATTGCGTTTTAATTCTCTACCAAAATAAGTATTGAAGTTTTCTTGCTTAACCATAAAGTTATCAAACTCATCTAAGCATTGGCTAGCAAACTTAGTAGGAGGGATTTCAGCTTTATCATATCTATAGAGAGAGTTTACCTTTACTACCTGTGTCGGGTTATCAAGACCTTGTGTTTCTTCAACATGTGGTAAATTAAGACCATGTATTTCTTCAATAGGAGGTAAATTATTAACATCTTCAGCTTTAATACCTTTTTCTTTCATAGATTTCTTTGCCTCTTGCATATCTTCAGGACTGAGAAATAGAACACCACTTTTCTTCGGAGTTGGCTTAGGAGTTGGTTCAGAAATTGGATCAGGAATTGGATCAGGAAGTGTCCAATTATTTTCATTGGTCAACATATTATTCAATAGAATTTCAGCTTCATCCACAGTTCTTTCCCTAAAAACACAACCAGAACAACTATCCAGGTGGTTTCTGGAAGCATCGGTTAGTCCATTATAAAAGATATCAAGTATTTCATTTTTCTTGAAAGGATGATCAGGCAAAGCATTAAGCAATTGGAGAAGCCTCCCTCAAGCTTGTGGGAGACTCTCTTCTTCAATTTGCACAAAATTATATATTTCCCTTAAAGCAGCTTGTGTCTTATGAGCAGGGAAATATTTAGCAGAGAAGTAATAAATCATATCCTAGGGACTATGCACACAACCAGGATCAAGAGAATTAAACCATATCTTAGCATCACCCTTTAATGAGAACGGAAATAATTTAAGGATATAAAAGTAGCAAGTTCTCTCATCATTAGTGAATAGGGTGGCTATATCATTTAATTTAGTAAGATGTGCCACAACAGTTTCAGATTCATAGCCATATAAAGGATCAGATTCAACCAAAGTAATTATACCAGGGTCAACAGAGAATTCATAATCCTTATAAGTAACAAAGATAGGTGAAGTAGCATAAGCAGGATCATACTTCATTCTAGCATTCAGAGTTTTTTGTTTCAGCTTAGCTAATAATTTCTTAAGATCACTCCTATCATTGCAAGAAAGAAAATCTCTAGCAGTTTCTTCATCCATAACATAGCCCTCGGGCACAACAGGTAATTCATGTCTAGGGGGAGAATCTTCATCATCACTTTCATTGATATTATCAGTTTCAATAATTTCATTCTCTCTAGCCCTAGCAAGTTGTTCATCAAGAAATTCACTAAGTGGCATAGTAGTATCAAGCATAGAAGTAGTTTCATCATAAGTATCATGCATAGCAGAAGTGGCATCATCAATAACATGTGACATATCAGAATTAATAGCAGAAGCAGGTTTAGGTGTCGCAAGCTTACTCAAAACAAAAGGGGAATCAAGTGCAGAGCTAGATGGCAGTTCCTTACCTCCCCTCGTAGTTGAGGGATAAATCTTGGTTTTTGGATCTCTCAAGTTCTTCATAATGATAAGCAGATATAAATCCCAAGTGACTCAAAGAATAGAGCTATGCTCCCCGGCAACGGCGCCAGAAAATAGTCTTGATAACCCACAAGTATAGGGGATCGCAACAGTTTTCGAGGGTAGAGTATTCAACCCAAATTTATTGATTCGACACAAGGGGAGACAAAGAATATTCTCAAGTATTAGCAACTGAGTTGTCAATTCAACCACACCTGGAAACTTCATATCTGCAACAAGGTATTTAGTAGCAAAGTAATATGATAGTAGTGGTAACGGTAGCAGAAGTAACGGTAGCGACAGTAATATTTTGGTGTTTTATAGTGATGATAACAATAGCAACGGAAAAGTAAATAAGCAAAGAACAATATATGGAAAGATCGTAGGCAATGGATCGGTGATAGAGAATTATGCTGAATGCTATCGATCATGTATCAGTCATAACCTAGGGTGGCACAGAACTAGCTCCAGTTCATCAATGTAATGTAGGCATGTATTCTGAATATAGTCATACATGCTTATGGAAAAGAACTTGCATGACATCTTCTGTCCTACCCTCCCGTGGCAGCGGGGTCCTAGCGGAAACTAAGGGATATTAAGGCCTCCTTTTAATAGAGTGCTGGACCAAAGCATTAACACATAGTGAATACATGAACTCCTCAAACTACGGTCATCACTGGGAGTGGTCCCGATTATTGTCACTTCGGGGTTGCCGAATCATAACACATAGTAGGTGACTATAGACTTGCAAGATAGGATCAAGAACTCTTATATATTGATGAAAACATAATAGGTTCAGATCTGAAATCATGGCACTCGGGCCCTAGTGACAAGCACTAAGCATAGCAAAGTCATAGCAACATCAATCTCGGAACATAGTGGATACTAGGGACAAAACCCTAGCAAAACCAACTCGATTACATGATAAATCTCATCCAACCCATCACCGTCCAGCAAGCCTACGATGGAATTACTCACGCACGGTGGTGAGCATCATGAAATCGGTGATGAAGGATGGTTGATGATGACGATGGCAACGGATTCCCCTCTCCGGAGCCCCGAACGGACTCCAGATCAGCCCTCCCGAGAGAGTTTAGGGCTTGGCGGCTCCGTATCGTAAACATGATGAATCCTTCTCTCTGATTTGTTTCTCCTCGAACGTGAATATATGGAGTTGGAGTTGAGGTCGGTGGAGCTCCAGGGGGCCCACGAGGCAGGGGGGCGCGCCCCCACCCTCGTGGAAATGGTGTGGGCCCCCCGGCCTTGATTCTTTCCCCAGTATTTTTTATATTTTCCAAAAATAATCTTCGTGAAGTTTCAGGTCATTCCGAGAACTTTTGTTTCTGCACATAAATAACACCATGGCAATTCTGCTGAAAACAGCGCCAATCCGGGTTAGTTCCATTCAAATCATGCAAGTTAGAGTCCAAAACAAGGGCAAAAGTATTTGGAAAAGTAGATACGTCGGAGACGTATCACCTTGTTACTCTAACGATGAAGTTTATACTTCCTCTAGTACTTGTGTTGAGACTAACCATGTAGAGGAAATCAAAGAGCTCAATGCCCAAGTCACTTCATTAAAGAAAGACTTGGAAATATGTCATGAAGGGAAGTCCACACTCAACAATATCTTGAGTGTGCAAAAATCCCCCAATGACAAAGGTGGACTTGGATTCAACTCCAATAAGAAGAATAAGTCCAATATGAACAAGAAGAAGGGCTAAAAGCAAGTCAAGAATTCGGCCAAGATTATTTGCTTCAAGTGCAAGATTGAAGGGCATCATGTTAGATCTTGCCCATTGAAGAAGAAGGCCATTAGTGACAAGCAACAAGGGAAGCAGCCACAAGTTCATTCTCATGCTCAACCTCAAGTTGAAGAAAGGCCTCTTCCCAAGAAAACTCAAGCTAATGCTTCTCAAGTTTAGAAATCAAGTGAGAAGAAAGTGAAGAGTAGACGTTGCTACCTATGTCGTGAGAAAGGTCACCTTGCTTCCTCATGCACTACTGGTAACTTATCCAACCCAATTATTATTGATGATATCTATTCTCTTGGGAAGGATATGGTTGGCAATGTGTTTGCCAAGTTTCTTGGTACTCAAAGTGGTTTCAAGAAACCATTTGGGTTGCCAAGCCTATTATGACTAACCTCTTAGGACCCAACTTGGTTGGGGACCAACAAGCTCAAACTTGATCAATAGGTGTTGTTGGAGGGCATTGGAGACTTGGCTACATTATGAAGAATTAAGGATACTATATCCAATGCGCCTCAAGTTTCTATACTATATCCAAGTCTATCAAGTTTCTATACTATATCTAAATAGTCTCAAGATTGGCTACATTACAAGATTATCTAGTCGCTATGTGGTATGTCTTCTCATGAGAAATTCAAATTCTAAATAGTCCATTAATTATCTCTTGTTGGATCCTTTTATTGCCTCTTGTTAAGTTTTTATTGGTATCACATTATGGGGGAGTAATATGCTATATGCATATTACAAGCCTAGAATATGTGTACATTTGAGATATTGTCACCTAGAATTGACATTGTAAATCATCTTGTTCCTAGGTGGCATGTTAGCTCTACAAGTTGCAATTTGCTTGTGTTTGGTGTGAACATGATGTTGGATATCCTTGCTATCTACCAACGGGGATTATTTCCAAATACTTCTTGTCTTTTGACAATTGGTACTCACTTATGTGTGGTAGAAATTATTGATCATCTTTACATTGGCCTTTGCTTTTATTTGCCTTATCTCTTGCCTAGGATTGTGTCAACTCCCATTGTATTCCATACCACTTGTGGATCTTGTTATTTCCTTGAGCTTATCTAGTGTTTGTATAGATATAGTGAAAGTGGTGATCCCATCTTGTGCTTTTTGTATTCAAATGCAAATTCTCTATAATGAACAATGCTTGGGGGAGCTATCCTATTTTTCTTAGAACGCTCATCTTGTGATCCTTATCAAGTGTGTGTTAGTGGAAGGCAAGACGTTTTCTTTTTTGGTACTTTATGCCATCATGAAACTTTGTAGAGAGATTGGTTTGTTTGGAACCATCCACTCTTTTGGGAGTTTGACATGTTTCTTTTTGCGTGTATCAATGGATATCTCATTCCTTGATGTATCTTTCAGTTGATATCCTCCAAGTGTTGATTTATTCATTTGGTATGTTTTCTTCACTTGGTATTTCTTTGTCAATTGGTATCGGTTCTTGAAAGTCTTGAGCATGCATATTAACTTCATGTAATTTCTTTGGCATGCTTTCTTTCTTTCTTTGACCCAATATATAGGGGAAACTCCACCGAGTCTCAAATTGGATGAGATGTGCATGAAATTCTTTTTCATATCTATATGCACACATTTATGTGGAGTTTGTCATGTATATTGTTGGTTCTCTAACTCTTTGGTCCCAATGAGTTTGGGTACCATTTTGTTTGTGTTGTTGTTCTAGGAACAATTGTAGATGCATTGGATGCTCGGCTCACTCACAAGGAAGGTGTTGTCACCATGTGCTTATTGGAGTCAAGCTAGGATGATAAATGAACTATTATCTACCTTCAATTGGTATCTACTACATCCTTCCAATGTTAACTCGGTAACAAGTATGTTCATATACTTCATGCACACATTTCTTGCATCAACCTTGTGTAGGTTGTATCATGGCATGTTATTCATTCTTTCTTGTGATACATGTTTCCTTTCTCAAGGCATCCCAACAATGATCTCTTGTTGCTAGTTGTGATGTCTTTGATGTTCGTGTGGTTGGGATTCATTTATATACAATAAGACCATATCTATCCATGTGCTATGCTCTCAAGCAAATTTCTTATTGGTATATTTATGACTTCCTTGTGGATATCTTGTTCTTTCCTTTTTGTAACTATTTCGTGTGTGTATCCTTCTTTGTGGATTGGTATCATCATGATTTTCATCTACCTAGGATCTTATACACTTGAGAGAAGTTACATCTGTAGTTGATATCCTTATTCTTTCACGTCCACCTTTCCTTGGTGGTTATGTGAAAGGATTTATCTTGAGTGCGGATCTTATATCGTTGCATCTTGATGCACTGTGTTGTGGTGAAGATATTTTTTCTCTTGCTTGTCTTGATGAGGTTTTTGCCATTTCGATTGGCATCCCTCCTCTTAAGAAATCTATCATTTTCTTTCTTCACCCTGGGTTGTCACAAGTGTTGGTTATTCGTTGTGCATATTTAGTGTGCTTGTGAACCCATTTGCTTGGTGTGTGTGGGAAGGACATGTCATGCACCTTGTATCTCCACTATTCAAGACTATGTTGATGCTTAATGCTCACCCTTACATTAGTCTTCTCAAGTGCTTTGCCATGACTCACACACATCATTCTGGTTGAGCCTACTCTTAAGTTTCCTCTTTTATATGTTGCTCAACCATTTGTTTGTTGCAAGTGCTAGGCTTTGTTTCCTACATGTCCACTTGCACTTGCTGTGAGTTTCTATTGATTTTCGGGGATCGATGATCCTATTTTTGTGCACTTGGTATCCTAATGCAAATATTCTAAGGAGTGCACAAATCATGGGGAGCTTCACTAGTGTCTTTAGAACACTTCGTTGCTCTCTTGCACTTCTCGTGAGGTTCTATTGATCTTGGGGGAGTGACGATCCTATTTTGTGCTCGTTGTATCCAATTACAAAACTAAATTATGCACAAATCATGGGGAGCGTCTCTGGTTTCTCTAGAACACTCCTTTTCTCATATCATAATATCTTTTATTCATGTGGCTCGTAGGATCTTTGGTCTAGTTGGTTCAATTGGTATCTTTTGATAGCTTGCTTCAATTGGTATCTTTTGATTGCTTGATTGCTTGTTTCTCTTTTTGATATGTCTTTATGGCATATCATTCTTTTGCAATCTTTGGGCCTCAATATAGTTTGTCTTCCTCCAAGTATTTACCGTTGGATATGTGTATTGCATTCTGCTCTCTTGTGGAGAAATACACAATTTATGGAGAAACACAATTTGTATTGGCCTTCTAAGCTTTTCTCCCATTTTGGCAATCGATGCCAATGGGGGAGAAGTTTCAGAGAGTTTTGTCGAGAAGTTTAGAGAGTCATCTTTCCTTGCTTTGATTGTGTTCCTAAGCATTTGCACCTCATATGCATGCATTATTAGTTGTTGCATTGCATGGTGATGCATAATTCCTTGTATAAACTCTCTTGAAAGTGATTGTCATCAATTACCAAAATGGGGGAGATTGAAAGAACATGCGGTGCCCCCATGTTTGGTTTTGGTAATTGATGACAATCTCTATGGACTAATGGTTGCCTTGAGTTACATTTGAAGGTTTTGTCCATAGGCTTTTCTTGGAGTACATGTGTTGGTTTCAAGGAGAGTTTGTGTCGACCAAGGTGCTATTAAGGAATTATCCAAATATTGGTCATGTGAGTGTTGAGCTTATTGCAAGCATGTCTTGAAGAAGAAGAGTGTGTGATCATTCATGTGTACCTTCAAGACATCATCCAAATGAAGAGAGTTGGAAAGATTCAAGGTTGATCAAGACTAAGTCAAGAGTGAATCAAGTTGATCAACACACAAAGCGTACAATATGTACCGAGGGATCAAGTTATCCCATGGTATGATAAGCATTGTCCGTTACGCTTTGTGTACTAACCCATGGTATTCGTGATGGGGTTAGGTTGCGGTGTGCACGTTCAAGTGGAGCATCATGAAGATATCATCCTTGAAGCTTGTCGTCCATTTTGGTGTCAATGGACTTGTGAAGATGTGCCAAAGAGCGGCTCACCCATAGTAGAGTATGGGGGGGGGGGCAAACATCTAGTCTTCATCGAACCAACACAATCAAGAAAGGTGGTCCAACTTGAGGGAGTCAAGATCGTCATCATCTAGCTCAAGTGGACTATGTACAAGGCAAAGGTTTGCCGTTGATAGTTTCTCTATTTTACCGGTCTCATGGTGGTAGTTTGAAGACCGGGTTATATGATCGATTGACGTACTATCAAGGGGGGCTCTCAAGTGAGTAGTTTGATCGTATCGTTCGTAGAGAGCTCAAACCATTTCATGCTTGCATCGTATCTCTTGGTTCTTGTTTGGTTTTCTCCTTGTGAGATTTGGAGCTTACAGTCATCTTCTTGACAAGCTCGAGTTCATCGAAAACCGAGTTCACATGCTTCTTCTATTGCATTTTTGGTGTTGGAGGTTTTACCAGTCTTATTCGAGGAAGGGTTCTCACCTTTTTCTTATGGGCCTTTTCTTATTTCCTTCTTATTGTTATTTCTTTCAAGTTTTTGTTAGCCCTTGTCGCTAGCTTTCCAACAAACTTGGTTTTGTTTAATTCGGAGTCCGTTTGCAGAAGTTGTGTCAGTTTTGGTGTCCTTAAAAAGGCTGCATCGGTACTACCGCTCATGGGAGCGGTACTACCGCTCGGAGGGGATGCAATTTTTTACTACCGCTCTTGGGAGCGGTACTACCGCGGCTACTTCCGTGGCTACTTCCGCTCTGGACCAAAAAAATCGTCATAAGTCCAGCGATGGTAGGCACGAATGTATTTTTTATTACCGCTCGCAAGCAGTAGTACTGCTACCCTTTGAGGTAGTACCGCTACCCCTAGCGGTAGTACCGTGAGGTTGAGCGGTAGTACCGCTCTATGCGTGTTGTGAGCATAACGGTTGGATTTTTACCCTCCTATAAAAGGGGGTCTTCTTCCTCAATGAACCTTATCCCTTGAGTTCGTGTTCTTCCCTCATTGTTGACCGTCTTCGAGCTTGCTATCTCTCAATCCCTCCATGGATTCTTGCTAGTTTTGGGGAGGAAAGAGAAATAAGATCTAGATCCACATTTCCACCAATCACTTTCTCCTCTATGTGAGGGGAACCCCTTGGATCTAGATCTTGGAGTTCTTGGTGTTCTCATTCTTGTTCTTTCTCTCATTTTCCTCCCTAGCATTAGTTGCTTTGGTGGGATTTGGGAGAGAAGGACTTGGGCACTCTGTGTGCCCTTGCCATTGCATTTGGTGCATCGATTTGAGTTATCCACGGTGATACGTGGAAGTTACAAGTTGAGAAGCTTATTACTCTTGGGTGCTTGGTACCCTTGAGCTTGTTCCTCTTGGGTGCCTGGGCGGCCTAGATGGTTGGTGGTGTTCGGAGCTCAATCACTGTGGTGTAAAGCTCCGGGCAAGCGTCGGGGTCTCCAATTAGGTTGTGGAGATCGCCCCGAGCAATTTGACGGGTACCGGTGACCACCCCCAAGGGTTGACAAAGTGTACGGGTTCGGTGACCGCCCCAAGTGTTGCCATTTATACGGGTTTGGTGGCCGGCCTCAAGGGTCCCTTAGTGGAATCACGGCATCTTGCATTGTGCGAGGGCGTGAGGAGATTACGATGGCCCTAGTGGCTTCTTGGGGAGCATTGTGCCTCCACACCGCTCCAAACGGAGATTAGCATCCGCAAGGGTGTGAACTTCGGTATACATCGTCGTCTCCGCGTGCCTCGGTTATCTCTTACCCGAGCCCTTTACTTATGCACTTTACTTTGTGATAGCCATATTGTTTCTTGTCATATATCTTGCTATCGCATAGTTGTTTATCTTGCTTAGTATAAGTTGTTGGTGCACATAGGTGAGCCTAGTTATTGTAGGTTTTGTGCTTGACAAATTAACCGCTAGGTTTATTCCGCATTTGTTCAAGCCTAAACCGTAATTATTTTAAATCGCCTATTCACCCCCCCCCCCTCTAGGCGACATCCACGATCTTTCACACACTTTTTCCCCAACATAATGATCGAAATTGGAGACAGATTGGTCAATTAGATGATTCTAGTTCATAGGGCTTGTATAGTGCTTCTTGTTTGACTTGTAGGGCCAACATCATAGATTTTGTTTCTCTATGAAATGCTTTGGCATGCAAAAAAAACTTAAGAGGGAATTTTGCAAGCAATTTAGAAAGAACAAACTTAGCATCATTGAGCCTAACTTCACAATAATTTCCTTTCTATGAAACCCTAAAATATAAACAATATAACTTCACTGAGACAAAGGGGAAGGAAGACTTCGGCACCCTCAATAATTCAGTCAAAATTTTAATCTATACCTACTAGTGAGTTCCACGTGCTTTTCACGTGAGTTGTGAGATATTGTTATAACACAATGTTGACAAACAACTGACACGTACATATTACGTGCATGAAGTTCAAGATACAAATTTGTTACTAATGATACCTAGATCTATTGAAAAGGGAAAACCTTAGCTGCATAGTGCTCCAATACGTATATATAACACATTATAGCATCAATGGTTAAATTTCATGAATATGCAAAGATAGTGTTGCAACATTTGATTGAAATTCTTTGACAAGATATATGGCCTGTAAGAAATGGTTGATCAAACTCTTTAATCTTGAGTAAAAATTCACACGTAATCTCATAAATGGATACACTTTTATTCAAGAGAAACTCTAATGAAGCATGAGCATGCATGGAAGATCTACACTAAATCATAAATGGATACGCCTTTATTCAAGCAAGAAAAGCTATTGGAGCAAGATCATGATTCTAGGATAAGTTTTTAATTATCAGAAACTTCTAAATAGTACACATGGCAAAATCCGATGCAATTGATAGGAAATCGAATGGTCAGTAACGCTTGGATTCGCCATGTCTTGACCATCAGATTGCCCTGATGTTTCTGAAAATTAAACTGCAATCCAATTTTAAGTCGGATTTTTGGTTTTGCAGGAAACCTCCTAATATTTCTCATAATCAACCCGAAAACCAGTTTTAAGTCAGATTTTTCACTTTAGCAGGAAACCACTAATAATTGGGTTAATAAACCCACAATACATATCAAATGCTTTTTAAAATATCCATATCTTTTAAACCTAGCTTCAAATTCAATATGTTATATATGAATTTTGATTAGGAAAATATGTAGAATCTAAATATGATGTTATTTTATTTGTTAATTATTTTTTAAAATGTTACTTATGATGCAACCTTAATGAACAATGCGTGGTTCTTCTTCTTTCATACCGATCTGGATTAAAAATGAACACCTCAGTAAAATCAGGATTGGAGACGAAACAAACCATCGGCGAGCGAGCGTGTGAAGGGGGATAATTGACAACATAGATGGGATGACATGTGTTGAAAGAAAGGATGTATACCTATTAGGGTCTTGAGTCATGATTATGGGTTAGAAGAGTATGATGTTTTTTTTCTCCTGCATCACATACACTCTTTTTGCTTGTTTCTATAGGGGTTCTATGGGTTTGTGCTACTTAAATATGACCTTGGCCTTTCTGCAAAAAAAAAAAAACTCTACAATAAACCATGGCATCCAATTCTTCTCATTTTCCCAACCCTATGTCTAGATGGAAATCAAACAGGCCCTAACTACCAAACAATCTACCAGTTGTTCTACATGGTTTTGCTGATTCTACATTGTGCTACCAGCAATGCAATTCTTGTCACGTCAAGATACAAAGACGTCATAATGCGAGCTAGAGTGGTACACGATTTAGATCCTAGTGGCTTCCGCTACGATCACGCGAGGTGGATTTAGATCCTACTAGTGGTTTCCGCTACGATCACGCGAGCCCCCGTCGGGCCTCGCCGCCGCCGCCGCCCGCACGGACAGCGACAGCACATTCAGATCCGACCGCTCCGTCCTCATAGCCTTCCCTTGTTCTCGCCGGGCGGCGTGCCTCTCGTCGTCCTCGTCGTGTTCTTGCTCCTCCTCGTCGTCTTCGCCGTCCTCCTCTGCCCCATTTCCCTCATCCCCTCCCCCGTGCCCGTCCTCGCGCGACCTCTTCCTCCCTATCGCGACGCCGAACAGCATCGGCTTCGCGCCTGCGGCGCCGTGCCTCTCGTCCTCCTCCCCCACTTCCTCCCCGCCGTGGTCATACCGCCAGACGAGGTGCCGCACGCCGTCGCAGACGCGGCGCGCGCGCGCGAGCTCCCGCGCCAGCCTCGCGTTCTCGCGCCGCAGCCGCGCGTTCTCCTCCTCCAGCTCGGCCATCGCGCCGGTGGCCACCAGCGCCAGCCCGGGCGGCGGCGACGAGGAGACCGCGGCGTCCCCGCCGGAGCTGGTCGGCGTGGGCGAGATCGGAATCGCCGTCGCAATCGGCGTCGCCATCATGGCGGGCGCCGGCGCCCCGGCGCCAGATCCCTTCCGCCTCTGTATCGCGCCGAGCAGGCGCTTCTCCCCTTTCCTGAAGCACTCGTTGGCGAACTCCCACCTGTCAAGGCCTATCTTCCTGAATCCCTGCACAACAAACGCGGCAGCACCCTTGGTAATCTGGATCTACCGAACCAGCCGGAGAGAGGTGGGCGGGCGGAGACGGAACGCACGTAGGTGTTGAGCTGGCGGACGAAGGAGGCGAAGTTGCTGTGCTTGAAGTTCTTGGGGAGGAGGTCGCGCTCGAACTCGGCGCGGCGCCACACCACGAACGCCGTGCCGGACTCGTTCCAGGAGATGGTGTCGTCGGTCTCCGGGTCGTCCACCATCGCGTACGTCTTGGTGAGGAACGGCGGCGTCCCCGCCCCCAGCGCCGGCGACGCCATTGATGAGTTGGTTGAGGGCGACGGTGCTGGTGGTGCTCTGGCGAGAGGAGACGGGGAGATTTGGTTTGGTTGCGCAGGAAAGGAAGGAATGGTCTAGAAATGGGGATTTTGAGATGGGGGTAGGCTGGGGATGGGGCGAGAAGCATCCAGCGGGTTCTGGAAGGTTCCGATCCTTTCTAGTCGGTCACGTGGCGAGGTTTCTAGAAACGGCGCTGCTGGATCGGGGATTCAAGATGGGCTGAGCTGTAGCTTTGCGGAGGACGGTTTGGGTAGCCAATATTTTGACTATTGTTTGAGGTTTTTTCTTTACGATGTTGTTTGAGTTTTAAGCAAGCCTACAAAGAAAATAATAAATGAAATTGTTTATATGACGCTCTCTCCGTTCACTATTATAAAATTAAAACGAGTAAACAGACACACTAAAATGTGTATAAAACTGATTGAAAATAAGTAAAACATTTTATAATACTAAACGAAGGGAGTAAATCTGAAAACTCTTTTAACCGACTGTAAGGTAATGGTCGACTCTAATTTTTTTTTAGAAGAAAAGGGCAGTCCCGCCCCAGTTCCATTTTCATAGAAAATGAAACTCACAGAGTACATCATTATTACAGATTGTGGGAGGAGATTGAGTATCTCTCCGGCAACAACTTTTTGCAGAGCAAAACAGAAACAAAGAACCTAGGCAATAAAGTATTAGTCTGGACAAACACGCTAAAACATGGACCAGCTACTGACATTAAGATGAGACATGAGGCCATATCAACTCTCCAGGAAACACGCTCTCCTCCATGCCCATCAAGCCACCCATCTTTTGCAGGGAGTACAGCCGCCAGAGCTCGTTCTTCTTCAACCTGGCTCTAGCCAGAGTAGCAGCGGTGGTTTTCTTGCCGCCTCCCATATAGCCGCACTAAACATCTCCATGCGTTCTATTGCATTTCCTTTGCAGAGGATCTTCCAGGAGTTGCAGTACCCTGCAATTCTCCCCAGCACCACCTGCACACCCATCCAATGTGTGTTATTAAAACACATGTCATTTCTGCATCTCCAAATAGCCCAGAGGACAGCTGAAATGACAATATTCTCAGCTTGTAGTTTATTATCTTGTCCCCACATTTCTGCTACCTTACTCAGAATAGGCAAGGGAAGCAGTTTATAATGGAGTGAATAATTCTCCAGATTTCCAGAGCTACAACACATTCAAAGAACAAATGGTTGATATTTTCACCTTCAGAGCAGAACAAGCAAGATAAGTCATCTAAATGTTGTCTCTTACTAAGATTATCCCTCACTAACATCTTATTGTGAGCTAACAACCACAAAAAAATATGGATGTTAGGAGGGACATGAATTTTCCACATATCAGGAATATGGACTTGGCTAATGCCCCTAAAATTGACCATGGCATACATAGATCTAACTGAATAGACACTATTGGACTCTAGTTTCCAGATTAAAGCATCATCATCATCACTAAAAATAGTGGTTTGCATAATGCTTAATAAGTCATACCAAAGAAGAAGCAATCTGTTGTCTACACATCTCCTAAATGTGATTTTCAGGTTAACTCCATCCCAAAGATCAGCCACAGTCTGATTATGCTCATTAGCAATTACATATAAATCCCAAAACTGGATGGCCAGGCTACAAGACTGTAGCCACCAGACCTCAAACAGTCTGATCTCTGTGCTCCGGTGTCATCCCTGGATCAGTAATGCTGACACCACACAGTACTCGGAGGATTTATAGCAGAGTAGCAATCACACACTTATTACATCGAGTGTCTCCATAGAAAACTTATTACAATAAATATGGCTTAAGGCCATCTAATAATAATAACAGTGGAAGGCTTGGAAGATAAGTGAGTCCATCAACTCCAACGGCATCACTGAGTATAGAACCACGACCTAAAACTCCTTAATCGTCGTCTGAAAAGTCTGCAACATTAACGTTGCAGCCCGAAAACGGGTCAGCACATGGAATATGCTGGCAAGGTAACACATAGAGAGTAATGGAATGAAACAGCTATACTATATGCATATTTGGCTGGTGGAAAGCTCTATGGTTACAGTTTTGCGTAAAGCCATTTTTTTCCTACTTCAAAGGAATAAAATTTATTTAACTATCATGGTAGTTGTTAAACATTGAGAATGGTTGACAGCATTCTCAATCCCAATTAAGTATCATCATTAAAACCCAACAATATTAATTTAGAGTAACATGATGAGATTCACATGATAATCCAAGTACTAGATACTCAAGATGTCCATAACCGGGGACACGGCTAATCATGATTAGTTTATTACACTCTGCAGAGGTTTGCGCACTTTTCCCCACAAGACTCGATCACCTCCGTTTGGTTTCTCGCACTACAGGGTGTTTGAGAAGACAGATGATCGA
The DNA here is from genome assembly GCF_002162155.2 of Triticum dicoccoides. Classification (NCBI taxonomy): domain Eukaryota; kingdom Viridiplantae; phylum Streptophyta; class Magnoliopsida; order Poales; family Poaceae; genus Triticum; species Triticum dicoccoides. The sequence goes on from NC_041382.1 coordinate 659,269,681, forward strand.
GACATAGTCTTTCAGAAGCGCTAGCACCTTACGATCGGGTAGACCGTACCACCTACATCCCCTACATCTGCTAGTCTACCACTGTAAGAGTTCGCACAACTTAGTCAACTATGCTAGAGCCCATAATAGCTTGTGGCTGCACACGAAAGTTTCTAGTATGAATAGTCTTATGATCCCTTTGAGCCTGGGTGGCGGTCCAAAAGAAAACAGGCAAGTCCTGGAATACCCAGGTGCCTCAATCCACCCAGATGTGTGTTTAAGTTGCCACCTTAGATAAACCATTAATTAACAATCTCACATCTGTCATGGATTTCACTCACCCAATCCACGTCTACCAGCATAGCATGGCATAATAAGCAAACGTAGAAGTAACTCCCAAAGGTTTGAAAATAAACAGGTAATAGGTACTATCTCATCTACTTCCCATCCCACAATTTAATTAGATCATAATCATGCAATGTGTGAGGATTGATCTAATGCAATAAAACTGGGTAGTAGAAAAGGTATGATCAAAGTGTTACTTGCCTTGCTGATGATCCGAGAAACCTAGCGATTCGAAGTAACAGGCGGCGCACTCCGGATACTCTATTGCAAACAAACAAACGAGCATACAATAAGTACTCATCTAATGCACAGGTAAAACTCAAATAAGAGATCTAACCAGAAGGTTCACCTTAAGAACTTCGGTTGGCAAAAGAATCAAATCGAACGAAGCAACGAAAGTCAAACGGCGAAAGAAAACAACTTCGTTCTAGTAATCTGGATCTAGGGCAAATTTTACAGTAGCAAAATCTTGTTTAAGTTGGTTAAACAGATAGAGGGTTTCGAGACGAAACTCTAGGCGCTTGAATCACCTGATTCCGATAAACGAGCGAAAAGTTAAACTAAAACGAAAATCGGATCAGGAATCGCGATCAGATAAATCGCGGATTTAATCTGAGAAAAAGAAAACTGACGAACAGTTAATCGAACAGACGTTCGTTAACAGAAACTAACCGGTGAACACGTTCGCTAAAACGAACGGATCGGTGAACATTCACTAATTAAATAAACCAGAGAAAGAAAAAAACAAACCGATCTAGGGTTTCAAAAAAAAACCGAGGCGGTTTTTAAAAAAACGGCGAACGGCGGCGGCTATACCTCCGGCAAGGCACTGCGGCGGGCGGGGCGGAGCTCCGGCAGGTCGGCGGGGGTGCGGCGGGGT
>NC_041382.1:659271543-659279630 GCF_002162155.2 Triticum dicoccoides
TGTGGCGTCGGGCGGCGGCGCCGCTCGGCTGGGTGGGGTGAGGTGAGGGGCGGCGGGGGGGTCCGGTATTTAAGGAGGGGGGTGTGCTGCCTTAGGGAAGGGGGCACGGCGGGGCGGCTCCGAGCCGGACTCGGGCGGCGGCGGCGGCTCTAGTCTCCTGGAGGGAGACGGCAGGCGGCGGGGTGGGCCGTCGGTTGGGCCTTGGCCCAGGCGGCGCGCGGCGCGTTTTTTTTTAATATTCCGCTCGGAAGAAAAAAATAAAAAGAAATACTAAACGGACTCCAAAATTTCCGAAATAAATTTTCACGGGCTTCTAAAATCAAGCCTCACAAGGTGAACATTTATTTGGGACCTACATGCAATTTTGAAAAACGCACATTTTTCCTAAATTCAAATAAAACACCGAAAAACTCCGGAATAAAATCCTATTTGATTTTATTCTTAAATCCTCAATATTTCTTTATTTTGGGAAAGTCATTTTATTCCCTCTCTCATAGTTTTGTAATAGAAATAATTGATGATAAAATAAATAAAATCAAATGATCCTATTCTCAAAATTTGAGAAAACTCAAATATGAAAATAACGAAATCCCCAACTCTCTCCGTGGGTCATTGAGTTGCGTAGAATTTCTAGGATCAACCAGAATGCAAATGAAATATGATACGCATTGATGATCTAATGTATAACATTCCAAATTGAAAATTTGGGATGTTACAAACCTACCCCCTTAAGATGAATCTCGCCCTCGAGATTTGGGTTGGCTAGAAAATAGGTGAGGGTGGTCCTTGAACAAATCTTCCTCTCGCTCCCAGGTGGCTTCATCCTCTGAGTGGTGGCTCCACTGAACTTTGCAAAACTTGATAACCTTGCTGCGAGTAACTTGGTTGGCAAACTCGAGAATCTTGACTGGCTTCTCCTCGTAGGTCAAATCGTTATCCAACTGAATAGTTTCCAAAGGCACTGTATCTCTCAACGGTATGCCAGCCATCTCCGCGTGACACTTCTTCAGCTGAGAAACGTGGAACACATCATGAACTCCTGACAATCCTTCGGGCAATTCCAACTTGTAGGCCACTTCTCCCATACGCTCCAAAACTCGATATGGTCCTACAAATCGTGGCGCTAACTTCCCTTTAACTCCAAAACGCTTTGTTCCTCGAAGTGGAGATACTCGAAGATAAGCTCTATCTCCAACTTCGTAAACTGTCTCCTTGCATTTAGAATCTGCATAACTTTTCTGTCTGGACTGGGCTACGTTGAGCCTATCGCGAATCAACTTCACCTTCCATTCAGACTCTTTAATCAAGTCAGGTCCAAACAACTGACGGTCTCCAACTTCGTCCCATGACAACAGTGTCCTACACCTCCTTCCGTACAAGGCTTCAAAAGGGGCCATCTTTAAACTGGTTTGGTAACTATTGTTGTAAGAGAACTCTGCATATGGCAAATTGTCATCCCAACTAGATCCATAATCTAGCGCACAAGCTCTCAGCATATCCTCCAAAATCTGATTTACTCTCTCGGTCGGTCCATCTGTCTGTGGATGAAAAGCTGTACTGAACTCTAGCCTGGTACCCAAAGTTTCATGCAACTGCTTCCAAAACTTTGAGGTAAACTGGGTTCCTCTATCTGATATGATACTCCTTGGAACTCCATGTAGGCATACGATCCTGGTCATGTATATCTTTGCCAACTTAGCACTGGTGTAAGTGGTCTTTACTGGGATGAAATGAGCTACTTTAGTCAATCGATCAACTACAACCCAAATTGAGTCATAGCCTGAACGAGTCCTGGGCAATCCCGTGATAAAATCCATGCCTAGTTTATCCCACTTCCATTCGGGTATCGGCAATGGTTGTAACAGTCCTGCTGGCTTCTGATGCTCTGCCTTTACTCTTTGACATACATCACAAACTGCTACATACTCCGCTATATCCTTCTTCATTCCGGTCCACCAGAAAATATCCTTCAAATCCAGATACATCTTGGTATTTCCTGGATGAATCAAATACGGTGAGTCGTGTGCCTCTTGCAAAATCAACTTCCTGATCTCCGGGTCATTGGGCACGTAGACACGGTCTTCAAACCATAGGGTGTCGTGCTCATCCTCACGAAATCCTTTAGCTTTTCCTTTGCTCAATTTCTCCTTTATAGCGGCAATCTCTTTGTCAGCTTTCTGAGCTTCTCTGATTCTATCCATCAAGGTTGACTGAATCTCCAATGCTGCTACATGGCCTCTTGGAACTATTTCCAAACATAGTTTACGAAGATTTTCTGCTAACTCCTTGGGTATTTCTCCCATCATTAACGTATTGACATGGCTCTTACGGCTTAATGCGTCAGCTACTACATTAGCCTTTCCGGGGTGATAATGCAATTTCATATCATAATCCTTGATAAGCTCCAACCATCTCCTTTGTCTAAGATTTAACTCCTTCTGTGTGAAAATGTACTTCAAACTCTTATGATCCGTGTACACCTCACAATGATTTCCAATGAGAAAATGTCTCCATGTTTTCAAAGCATGCACTACGGCTGCTAACTCCAAATCATGCGTAGCATAATTTAACTCATGAGGTTTCAGTTGTCTTGAGGCATATGAAACAACTCTCCCTTCCTGCATAAACACTGCTCCAAGTCCTCGACATGAAGCGTCACAATACACCTCATAATCCTTGGTCTGCTCTGGCAAAATCAACACTGGTGAGGTAACTAAGCGTTTCTTCAACTCCTGGAAACTAGCCTCACACTCCTCTATCCATATGAACTTGGTATCCTTCTTTAATAACTCAGTCATAGGCTTCACAATCTTTGAGAAATTCTCAATAAATCTCCGGTAGTATCCTGCGAGTCCAAGAAAACTCCAGATCTCTCCAACTGTTGTTGGGGCTTCCCACTTGGTCAAGGTTTCAACTTTAGCGGGATCTACTGCTATACCTTCACCAGATATAACATGTCCGAGGAATCCTACTTCCTTCAACCAAAACTCACATTTGCTGAACTTGGCATATAATTGATGTTCTCTGAGTTTTCCAAGTACCAAACGCAAATGCTCCTTATGCTCCTCTTCATTCTTCGAGTAAACCAGGATATCATCAATGAACACTACGACGAACTTATCCAAAAACTCCATAAGCACTTTGTTCATCATGTTCATAAAATAGGCAGGTGCGTTAGTCAGATCAAATGACATAACAGTGTACTCATATAGCCCATATCTGGTAGTAAAAGCTGTCTTCAGAATATCCTGTTCTCGAATCTTCAACTGGTGGTATCCTGATGGCAGATCGATCTTGGAAAATACCTTAGCTCCTTGCAATCGATCAAACAGATTATTGATCATTGGTAGTGGGTACTTGTTCTTGATCGTTACTTCATTCAATCCTCGATAATCAACAACCATCCTTCTTCTCCACTAGAAGTACTGGCGATCCCCAAGGTGAAGAACTTGGGCAAATATATCCCTTATCCAGTAACTCCTTAATCTGCTTCGTAATTTCCACCAAATCCTTTGCTGGCATCCTATATGGTCTCTTTGATATTGGCCCTGTGCCTGGCAATAGCTCAATCAAAAACTCAATATCTCTATCCGGTGGCATGCCTGGCAACTCTTCTGGAAATACATCAGGGAAATCTCTTACCACTGGCACTTCCTCCTGCACAACTCCTGTTAGGCAATTTACTTGAGTCCTATTTGGCACATGCCGGGGTACATACTTGATCCTTCTCCCTTCTGGGGTAGTAAGCAAAATTGACTTACTAGAACACTCAATATTCCCTTCATACTTTGATAACCAATCCATGCCTAATATCACATCCAATCCTTGAGATTCCAATACTATTAGGTCTGAGGGAAAAACATAGTTACCAATCATTAATGGTAACCGATCACACCATAGACTAGCCACATACTCTGCTCCGGGCGAGGTTACTAACATGGGTGACCTAAGGGCTTGGGTTGGTAGGTTATACTTATCCACAAATCCCCTTGAGATGTATGAATGCGATGCACCAGTATCAAAAAGAACGAGTGCAGTAAATGAATTAACCAAAAACTTACCTATTACTGCATCGGGCTGAGCTTCAACCTCCTCCACGCTAACGTGGTTCACCTGTCCCCTGTTGAAAGGGTTCGGCTTCTTCCCAGAACTTCCATTGCTAATTCCATTTTGTAATTCAGGACATTCATTGGCATAATGTCCTATCTTCGAACACTTAAAACAAATGACTTGACTTAGGTCCTTCTTGGCTGGGGTTGAGGGGTTGGTGCAGTTCTAGCCGTTGCTTCCTCCATTGCCATTACCATTCTTGATGCCATTGTGATTGTGCGAGCTACCTCCTCCATGGGTATGCTGAAAATGTCCTCCCGTCTAGGGGTAAAACGTGGCTTCTGCTGAGCTCCTGAATTGTACTTTCCTTGTCCATATTTCCTCTTGCGATTCTCAATTTGCTGCTGCTTCTCTTCAATCATAAGAGCACGATCTACCAACTCTTGGTAGTTGTTGAAGGTGGCTACCATCAACTGCATGCTCAACTCATCATTCAGTCCTTCCAGAAACTTCTCTTGCTTAGCTGCATCTGTAGCGACGTCATTTGGGGCATAACATGCTAACTTACTAAATTCCTCCACATACTGGCCAACTGTCCGTCCTCCTTGGCGCAAGTTACGAAACTCACGCTTCTTCATGGCCATAGCTCCTGCTGAAACATGTGCAGTACGAAAAGCCTGCTGAAACTGGTCCCATGTGACAGTGTCGACTGGGAAAGTGGCTGTGAAATTCTCCCACCATGATGCTGCGGGTCCTTCTAGCTGATGTGCGGCAAACTTCACCTTCTCCGCATCTGTGCATCCTGCTGTGGTCAACTCCCTAGCTATCTTGCGGAGCCAATCATCTGCTACTATCGGCTCGGTGCCACTGGAAAACACCGGCGGATTCAGCCTAAGAAAACGGGCTAAGTGGTCAACAGGTGGTGGTGGTGGTGGTGGGTTGTTGTTGTTGTTCCCCTGATCCTGATTCTGGACTAGCAACTGCATTAATGTGTTTTGCTGCTGGATCAACTGGGTGAGCTCCGGTGGGAAGGCAAATCTGGGGTCACGTCTCGGAGGCATCTGAGGGTTTAGAAAAGATGAGATATAAGAATAGAGGGGGTCTAAAGAGAAAACACTACCCATATGCACATGAGGCAAAAGCAAACAATTCACTTCAATCAATCAAACAAGGGCATACAATCGATCTAACTATCGTAAAAGTGCTCGGACTACTATATTTATATGGTGGACTACTACTACTAATGAGGTGGTCTACTAGATATATTCTACGGTCGTTGACTCCATAATATCTGCTCCAGCTTCATCAACATAATCATCATCGCTACTATCTGCTTCCGAGTCGGTGCCGTCGATGATGATGTAGTCTTCCGGGCTAATCTCCTGTGGTTCTTCGTCTTCATCTACTGGCGTAGGGTCTCCCATAAATGTTCCAATCTTCTTGATCAGGTCGTCATTCTTCTCCACCAATACTTCAATTTCCTCTTCATAATTTTCACGTGTAGCCTTTAGTTCTTCCTCCAGTTCCTTGATTCTTGTCTTATCCTTCTTCAGATCTATCATGTCGGCACACATCTGGTTCTCCTGTCGTCGAATGTGCTGATTTAACTCCTGGATAAAAGTTGCAATTGATCTATCCTTCCTGGTGCTGATCATCTCCCAGTGTTCATCTCGGCGCCCACAAATCTGGTAGATAGTATCTTTGAGATCCTTGCGGTAGACTTCTCCAATGCGATGTGAGTTGCCATGCTCTTTCCTAGACTCCAAGTTGGTGCATCAAAAGAAAACTCTATGGGCTCAGTGACTGGCATGAACGTCCTTCCTGGAACTTGAACTTGAATCATCCAGGGCTCTTCTTCAGGTAAAGTGGCGTTGTAGGTTCCCGTGAAGCTTGGTACTCCTATGTTCAGGTATCTAGTGGCTTCCTTCAAGTGTCGTCCAAAGGGTGTATCTTCATCCGGTTGTGTGAACTTGTTCCTTGCATCCGCCATCCTAAAGAGTAGAAAAGATGAGGAGTCAGAGAAGAAGAGAGTGAATAGTGATCTAGGTCTTTTAGCTTAGTGGTCGTGTCCTACAGTCAGCGTGTACTCTGATACCATCTCTGTAGCGACCACACCTCAAACAGTCTGATCTCTGTGCTCCGGTGTCATCCCTGGATCAGTAATGCTGACACCACACAGTACTCGGAGGATTTATAGCAGAGTAGCAATCACACACTTATTACATCGAGTGTCTCCATAGAAAACTTATTACAATAAATATGGCTTAAGGCCATCTAATAATGATAACAGCGGAAGGCTTGGAAGATAAGTGAGTCCATCAACTCCAACGGCATCATTGAGTATAGAACCACGACCTAAAACTCCTTAATCGTCATCTGAAAAGTCTGCAACATTAATGTTGCAGCCCGAAAACGGGTCAACACATGGAATATGCTGGCAAGGTAACACATAGAGAGTAATGGAATGAAACAGCTATACTATATGCATATTTGGCTGGTGGAAAGCTCTATGGTTATAGTTTTGCGTAAAGCCAATTTTTCCCTACTTCAAAGGAATAAAATTTATTTAACTATCATGGTAGTTGTTAAACATTGAGAATGGTTGACAGCATTCTCAATCCCAATTAAGTATCATCATTAAAACCCAACAATATTAATTTAGGGTAACATGATGAGATTCACATGATAATCCAAGTACTAGATACTCAAGATGTCCATAACCGGTGACACGGCTAATCATGATTAGTTTATTACACTCTGCAGAGGTTTGTGCACTTTTCCCCACAAGACTCGATCGCCTCCGTTTGGTTTCTCGCACTACAGGCTGTTTGAGAAGACGGATGATCGAGACATAGTCTTTCAGAAGCGTTAGCACCTTACGATCGAGTAGACCGTACCACCTACATCCCCTACATCTGCTAGTCTACCACTGTAAGAGTTCGCACAACTTAGTCAACTATGCTAGAGCCCATAATAGCTTGTGGCTGCACACGGAAGTTTCTAGTATGAATAGTCTTATGATTCCTTTGAGCCTGGGTGGCGGTCCAAAAGAAAACAGGCAAGTCCTGGAATACCCAGGTGCCTCAATCCACCCAGATGTGTGATTAAGTTGCCACCTTAGATAAACCATTAATTAACAATCTCACATCTGTCATGGATTTCACTCACCCAATCCAAGTCTACTAGCATAGCATGGCATAATAAGCAAACATAGAAGTAACTCCCAAAGGTTTGAAAATAAACAGGTAATAGGTACTACCTCATCTACTTACCATCCCACAATTTAATTAGATCCTAATCATGCAATGTGTGAGGATTGATCTAATACAATAAAACTGGGTAGTAGAAAAGGTATGATCAAAGTGTTACTTGCCTTGCTGATGATCAAGGAAACCTAGCGATTCGAAGTAACAGGCGGCGCACTCCGGATACTCTATCGCAAACAAACAAACAAGCATACAATAAGTACTCATCTAATGCACAGGTAAAACTCAAATAAGAGATCTAACCAGAAGGTTCAACTTAAGAACTCCGGTTGGCAAAAGAATCAAATCGAACGAAGCAACGAAAGTCAAACGGCGAAAGAAAACAACTTCGTTCTAGTAATCTGGATCTAGGGCAAATTTTACAGTAGCAAAATCTTGTTTAAGTTGGTTAAACGGATAGAGGGTTTCAATACGAAACTCTAGGCGCTTGAATCACCTGATTCCGATAAACGAGCGAAAAGTTAAGCTAAAACGAAAATCGGATCAGGAATCGCGATCAGATAAATCGTGGATTTAATCCGAGAAAAAGAAAACTGACGAATAGTTAATCGAACAGACGTTCGTTAACAGAAACTAACCGGTGAACACGTTCTCTAAAACGAACGGGTCGGTGAACGTTCACTAATTAAATAAACCAGAGAAAGAAAGAAAAATAAACCGATCAAGGGTTTCGAAAAAAAATAAACCGAGGCGGTTTTTAAAAAAAACGAACGGCGAACGGCGGCGGCGGCGGCTGTACCTCCGGTGAGGCACTCCGGCGGGCGGGGCGGG
>NC_041382.1:659280220-659338983 GCF_002162155.2 Triticum dicoccoides
GTCGGGCGGCGGCGCGGCTCGGCGGGGTGGGGTGAGGTGAGGGGCGGCGGGAGGGTCCGGTATTTAAGGAGGGGGTGCTGCCTTGGGGAAGGGGGCACGGCGGGGCGGCTCCGAGCCGGACTCGGGCGGCGGCGGCGGCTCCAGTCTCCTGGAGGGAGACGATAGGCGGCGGGGTGGGCCGTCGGCTGGGCCTTGGCCCAGTCAGCGCGTGGCGTGTTTTTTTTAAATATTCCGCTCGGAATAAAAAAATAAAAATAAATACTAAACGGACTCCAAAATTTCTGAAATAAATTTTCACGGACTTCTAAAATCAAGCCTCACAAGGTGAACATTTATTTGGGACCTAAGTGCAATTTTGAAAAACGCACATTTTTCCTAAATTCAAATAAAACACTGAAAAACTCCGGAATAAAATCCTATTTGATTTTATTATTAAATCCTCAATATTTCTTTATTTTGGGAAAGTCATTTTATTCCCTCTCTCATAGTTTTGTAATAGAAATAATTGATGATAAAATAAATAAAATCAAATGATCCTATTCTCAAAATTTGAGAAAACTCAAATATGAAAATAACGAAATCCCCAACTCTCTCCGTGGGTCATTGAGTTGCGTAGAATTTCTAGGATCAACCAGAATGCAAATGAAATATGATATGCATTGATGATCTAATGTATAACATTCCAAATTGAAAATTTGGGATGTTACAAAGACCCAAACCAGTGATCCTCCCAAAATTTAACTATCTTCCCATTGCCCACTTTCCATTGATATCCATGCTTAGCTGCTTTAGCAGCCCATAAGACCCCTTTCCAAAAGGGGGATGTGTTAATATCAGGGCAAGAGAAAATGTTAGGATTATTAGCTCTATACTTGGAGTCAATAATCTGTTTCCAAATCTATAACCATTAGCATGAAACTTATAAACCCAGGATGCTAGTAAGCTCATATTCATCTCAACAATATTTGGAACCCCCAGGCCCCCATACTGCTTTTTCTGAGTTACCAACCCCCAGGCCCCCAAGAGAAAATTGGTCGACTTTAATCGATTTAGTAGATCCGAATCAATGGTTTTGTTTCTTCAACTTTTAGCCACTCACACCTTCAAGACATCTGTGTCTCTATCCGTTAAATCCTTTGTATAGTGTCCTCAGTTCTATCATCATCCCTCAATTATCTCTTCAATCATAGGGGCATGGTTTTCTTCTCATTAATCTCAGGCTAATCCCTACACCACGGCCAAAAACCTTCATCATCACCTATGTTCCGCATCATTGCCGCCTCCAGGCCAATCTAGACCGTCTTCGCTCATGTCATTTCACGCTTAATGAGCATCAATCACACAAGAAACACATTTATCTAAAAATTGAGTGCAGAATCAGAAAGTTTCAATCGCAAGCCTAGCAAAACCACCAGACTTTTAAGTATCCAATTTTTTCATCATGTATTAGTTGGCATGTTATCTTAGAAAGGAAAAGGAAGTACAGCTGCTTGGTCATTATGGACAAGCCAAAATTTTAGTAACAATTAAAGAGCCAATGTTTTGACCATTGTTACAAACTGGTAGGGTTTTTCCTGTCATCAGCCAAACGTGCCCATATAGCCTTGGAGCAAGTCACATATGTATGGAGAAACTGGCTACTAAATGGTCACTGTGTCCGGTTTAGCATGAGACCACTAGAGCGACATCGAGTAATATGGGTGAGTGACGTTAGAGGAGTGCTAGAGGAGTTGTAGGGGGGATGGGTGGAAGAGGCATAAGGAAGATGCGACAAGGACAAAGAACGATGTCGCAATTGACCTCAATGGTAGTAGTCATGACAAGGCTAAGGTCGATAGACACTTCTAGAGGCTAAAAGCAAAAGCCAGCACATAAAAGGACACTCTTATTCCCTTTGTTTCTTTGCTTGAAGGAAAGTATTATAGAGAGGCTAAAACACTGCCTTGACGCGGTAGAGGGCTAGAGGCAGTGTTGACGATAAAAGATAGAGTCTGTCAAGAAAGAGGGTAGAACAAGGGCAGAGGGCGAGGGGGCAAGAATGACACACACCAAGGTACATGACTCTGAAAATGGAAGAGATGTGGGCACTAGAGGGTGAAATAATAAATAAGTAAATGAAACAGCAGTACACCAACTTGTGCAGCATTCTCACTTCAGTCCCATGAAAAACTGATTTTTTTCCTGGTCCACAAAACTTGCACTAACGGTTCACTTTGGGGTCATTTACATCTATTATCATCAACTATGCGTACATGGAACGCAAGTTGAGGTACCAGCCCCACCCGTAGTGGACAAGAGCGGTTGACTGCCATGCCCACGAAAATCTTTTCTGAAGACCACCTGGATCTATTTCAAATTGCACATAGATGCCCTCAAATAGTCGAATCATCTAGCAGCCTGTGCATACTTGTGCATAGGTCCCCGTATATCCGTCATATCCATTTGATTGCTCGCACCTTTTTTGTGTCCCTTTCTTCACACACACTCTCTCTCCCCGATTCTCCATAGGTGGCAATGGTGTGGCACAAGATGACAATAATTTTCATCTTGAAATATGGACAAAACCTCGATGACGATGACCCGGTGAAGAAGCCCCCCCTAGCACAACGAGTTCTCATCGTCCAAGCTCTTATTCTCCCGCTCCTCTCGGGCACAATTTTGGTTAGGATTTTGTGGGTATCTTATTGATGACCCACAAGTATAGGGGATCTATCGTAGTCCTTTCGATAAGTAAGAGTGTCGAACCCAACAAGGAGCAGAAGGAAATGATAAGCGGTTTCCAGTAAGGTATTATCTACAAGCACTGAAATTGTAGGTGACAGATAGTTTTGTGATAAGATAATTGGTAACGAGCAACAAGTAACAAAAGTAAATAAAGTGCAGCAAGGTGGCCAATCTTTTTTGTAGCAAAGGACAAGCCTGGACAAACTCTTATATAGAGAAAGCGCTCCTGAGGACACATGGGAATTATCATCAAGCTAGGTTTCATCACGATCATATGATTCGCGTTCAGTACTTTGATAATTTGGTATGTGGGTGGATCGGTGCTTGGGTACTACCCTTACTTGGACAAGCATCCCACTTATGATTAACCTCTATTTCAAGCATCCGCAATTACAACAAAAGTATTAAGGTAAACCTAACCATAGCATGAAACATATGGATCGAAATCAGCCCCTTACGAAGCAACGCATAAACTAGGGTTTAAGCTTCTGTCACTCTAGCCATCCATCATCTACTTATTACTTCCCAATGCCTTCCTCTAGGCCCAAATAATGGTGAAGTGTCATGTAGTCGACGTTTACATAACACCACTAGAGGATAGACAACATACATCTCATCAAAATATCGAACGAATACCAAATTCACATGACTACTAATAGCAAGACTTCTCCCATGTCCTCAGGAACAAACGTAACTACTCACAAAGCATATTCATGTTCATAATCAGAGGAGTATTAATATGCATAAAGGATCTGAACATATGATCTTCCACCAAATAAACCAACTAGCATCAACTACAAGGAGTAATCAACACTACTAGCAACCCACATGTACCAATCCCAGACTTAGAGACAAGAATTGGATACAAGAGATGAACTAGGGTTTGAGGGGAGATGGTGCCGGTGAAGATGTTGATGGAGATTGACCCCCTCCCGATGAGAGGATCATTGGTGATGACGATGGTGATGATTTCCCCCTCCCGGAGGGAAGTGTCCCCGGCAGAACAGCTCTGCCGGAGCTCTAGATTGGATCCGCCAAGGTTCCGCCTCGTGGCGGTGGAGTCTCGTTCGGGAAGATGGCTTGTGATTTTTTTCCTCATCGAAAGACTCCATATAGCAGAAGATGGGCATCGGAGGGCCACCAGGGGGCCCACGAGGTAGGGGGGCGCGCCCAGGGGTAGGGCACGCCCCCCACCCTCGTGGGCAGGGTGTGGCCCCCCTGGTGAACTTCTTGCGTTCAGTATTTTTTATATATTCTAAAAATGACTTCCGTGAAGTTTCAGGACTTTTGGAGCCGTGCAGAATATGTCTTTAATATTTGCTCCTTTTCAAGCCTAGAATCCCAGCTGCCGGCATTCTCCCTCTTTATGTAAACCTTGTAAAATAAGATAGAATAGGCATAAGTATTGTGACATAATGTGTAATAACAGCCCATAATGCAATAAATATCGATATAAAAGCATGATGCAAAATGGACGTATCACTTATCGACATGGTTCACTTTTGTGTTGATTTTGTCCTCTAATAATGGTTGACGACACAGATAGGGTGTCGTCCCCCCTTGGATTTGTTCTCCTCCCGATTCATTCTAGGATTTAGTTGGGCTTCTGAAGGTGGCAGATTTGGTCACAACTAGTGTCTAATATGTGGCCCATTTGGTTATAGAGACGTTGTGGCAATGTTGGGGATATCGCTTATCGGGAACTTATTGATTGACCCATGATAAGGGGTAAATCGGCTAATTTATCGACATATCGACTGATTTATTGCCATATCGGTTGATTTATCAGCCGATTTATCTTCTCGGTCAGACAACAACAGGTGATAAATCAGCCGATTTATCGGAATATCGGAAGATATCTTGAAAAGTGTGTCGTGGAATGATATGTCTCCAACGTATCTATAATTTTTGATTGCTCCATGCTATATTATCTACTGTTTTGGGCATTACTGGGCTTTATTATCCACTTTTATATTACTTTTGGGACTAACCTATTAACCGGAGGCCCAGCCCAGATTTGTTGTTTTATGCCTATTTCAGTGTTTTGAAGAAAAGGAATATCAGACGGAGTCGAAACGGAACGAAATCAACTAGAGAAGTTATTTTTGGAAGGAAAGCAACCCACGAAACTTGGAGTGCATGTCAGGGGAGACACAGGCTGCCCACGAGGGTGGGGGGCGCGCCCACCCCCTAGGGCGCGCCCCCTACCTCGTGGGGCCCCCGTGGCTCCTCCGACATACTTCCTGCACCCATATATATCGCCGTACCCTAAAACTTCCAAAATGGAGAATAGATCGGGAGTTCCGCCGCCAGAAGCCTCCGTAGCAATCGAAAGCCAATCTAGACCCGTTCCGGCACCCTGCCGGAGGGGGAATCCTTCTCCAGTGACCATCTTCATCATCCCGGTGCTCTCCATGACGAGGAGGGAGTAGTTCTCCCTCGGGGCTGAGGGTATGTACCAGTAGCTATGTGTTTGATCTCTCTCTCTCGTGTTCTTGATTTGGCACGATCTTGATGTATCGTGAGCTTTGCTATTATAGTTGGATCTTATGTTTCTCCTCCCCCTCTTCTCTCTTGTAATGAATTGAGTTTCCCCTTTGAAGTTATCTTATCGGATTGAGTCTTTAAAGATTTGAGAACACTTGATGTATGTCTTGCGTGGGATACCCGTGGTGACAATGGGGTATTCTATTGATCCACTTGATGTATGTTTTGGTGATCAACTTGCGGGTTCCGCCCATGAACCTATGCATAGGGGTTGGCACGCGTTTTCATCGTGATTCTCCGGTAGAACTTTGGGGCACTCTTTGAGGTCCTTTGTGTTGGTTGAATAGATGAATCTGAGATTGTGTGACGCATATCGTATAATCATACCCACGGATACTTGAGGTGACAATGGAGTATCTAGGTGACATTAGGGTTTTGGTTGATTTGTGTCTTAAGGTGTTATTCTAGTACGAACTCTAGGGCTGTTTGTGACACTTATAGGAATAGCCCAACGGATTGATTGGAAAGAATAACTTTGAGGTGGTTTCGTACCCTACCATAATCTCTTCGTTTGTTCTCCGCTATTAGTGACTTTGGAGTGACGCTTTGTTGCATGTTGAGGGATAGTTATGTGATCCAATTATGTTAGTATTGTTGAGGGAACTTACACTAGCGAAAGTATGAACCCTAGGCCTTATTTCCTATCATTGCAATACCGTTTACGCTCACTTTTATCACTTGCTACCTTGCTGTTTTTATTATTTCAGATTACAAATACCTTTATCTACTATCCATATACCACTTGTTTCACTATCTCTTCGCCGAACTAGTGCACCTATACAATTTACCATTGTATTGGGTGTGTTGGGGACACAAGAGACTCTTTGTTATTTGGTTGCAGGGTTGCTTGAGAGAGACCATCTTCATCCTATGCCTCCTACGGATTGATAAACCTTAGGTCATCCACTTGAGGGAAATTTGCTACTGTCCTACAAACCTCTGCACTTGGAGGCCCAACAACGTCTACAAGAAGAAGGTTGTGTAGTATACATCAAACTCTTTTCTGGCGCCATTGCCAGGGAGGCTAGGTAAGCGGCACTCACACCCCGTCAACTAAGCTCTTTTCTGGCGCCGTTGCCGGGGAGGTGAGTGCTTGAAGGTATATCTTTAGATCTTGCAATCGAGTCTTTTAGTTTCTCGTTTTATCACTAGTTTAGTTTATAAAAGAAAATTACAAAAAAATGGAATTGAGTTTGTCTCATACGCTTCATCTTTTTAATATCTTTCGTGAGTATGATGGAAAGGATAATTGTGCTCAAGTGCTAGAGGAAGAAGTCTATAAAATGTTTGGCACTAAATCTTTGAATGATGAGCATGATTGCAATGTTGTTAGTATGAATTCCTTGAATATCCATGATGCTAATGATATGCAAAGCCACAAGCTTGGGGAAGCTATGTTTGATGAAGATGATACTTTTTGTCCCCCAAGTTTTGATGAGCAAATTTATTATGATGAAAGCATGCCTTCTATTTATGATGATTATATTGATGAAAGTGGATTTGGAGAGGTCAGGACTTTATTTTGTGATGAATCCACTATTCCGGAAGAGGTTCCAATTGATTATGAGAACAAAGTTGCTATCTATGATGATTATTGTGATGACTTGTATGCTATTAAGAATAATGATATCCATGAAACTTGTCATCATGATTTTAGTTTTCAATTGGATTATGCCTCACATAATAGTTATTTTGTTGAGTTTTCTCCCACTACTATTCATGAGAAGAAATTTGCTTATGTGGAGAGTAATAAAAATTCTATGCTTGTGCATCATGAAAATAATGCTTTAGGTGCTGGTTATATTGTTGAATTCATTCATGATGCTACTGAAAATTATTATGATGGAGGAATATATGCTTGTAGGAATTGCAATAATATCAAGTTTCCTCTCTATGTGCTTAAAATTTTGAATTTATGCTTGATGGAGGAATATATTCTTGTAGGAATTGCAATAATATCAAGTTTCCTCTCTATGTGCTTAAATTTTTGAATTTATGCTTGTTTTACCTTCCTATGCAAGTTGATTCTTGTTCCCATAAGTTGTTTGCTCACAAAATCCCTATGCATAGGAAGTGGGTTAGAATTAAATGTGCTAGTCATATTCTTCATGATTCTCTCTTTATGTTACAATTCTTATCCTTCATGTGAGCATCATTGAAATCATCATGCCTAGCTAGGGGCGTTAAACGATAGCGCTTGTTGGGAGGCAACCCAATTTTATTCTTGTTCTTTACTTTTTGTTCTAGTTTAGTAATAAATAATTCATATAGCCCCTGTTTAGATGTGGTTTTATGCTTTTAATTAGTGTTTGTTCCAAGTAGAACCTTTGGGAAGACTTGGGAAAAGTCTTGTTGATCATGCTGTCAAAAACAGAAACTTTAGCGCTCACGAGAATTGCTGCCATTTTTATTTGGAGAGTGATATTTAGTTAATTCTTTTTGCAGATGATTAATAGATAAATTCCTCAGGTCCATCAATTTATTTTAGAATTTTTGGGGTTCCAGAAATATACGTTTGATCCAGATTACTACATACTGTTCTGTTTTTGACAGTGTCTGTTTTCTATGTGTTGTTTGCTTATTTTGATGAATCTATGAGTAGTATCGGAGGGTATGAACCATAGATAAGTTGGAATATAGTAGTTTTAACACCAATATAAATTAATAATGAGTTCATTACATTACCTTTAAGTAGTGTTTTGTTTTCTTTCGCTAACGGAGCTTACGAGTTTTCTGTTAAGTTTTGTGTTGTGAAGTTTTCAAGTTTTGGGTAAGGATTCGATGGACTATGGAATAAGGAGTGGCAAGAGCCTAAGATTGGGGATGCCCAAGTCACCCAAAGGTAATATTCAAGGATAGCCAAGAGCCTAAGCTTGGGGATGCCCCGGAAGGCATCCCCTCTTTCGTCTTCGTTCATCGATAACTTTACTTGGAGCTATATTTTTATTCGCCACATGATATGTGTTTTGCTTGGAGCGTCATTTTATTTTCTTTAGTTTTGCTTGCTGTTTGAGTAAAGTACCAAGATCTGAAATTATTAAATGGGAGAGTCTTCACATAGTTGCATAATTATTCGACTACTCATTGATCTTCACTTATATCCTTCGGAGTAGTTTGTTGTTTGCTCTAAGTGCTTCACTTATATCTTTTAGAGCATGGCGGTAGTTTTATTTTGAAGAAATAGATGAACTCTCATGTTTCACTTATATTATTTTGAGAGTCTTAAATAGCATGGTAATTTTCTTAAAATCCTAATATGCTAAGCATAAAAGATTTGTAAGAATTCTTATGAGTGTGTTGAATACTAAGAGAAGTTTGGTGATTGATGATTGTTTTGAGATATGGAGGTAGTGATATCAAAGTTGTGCTAGTTGAGTAGTTGTGAATTTGAGAAATTCTTGTGTTGAAGTTTGCAAGTCCCGTAGCATGCACGTATGGTAAACGTTGTGTAACAAATTTGAAACATGAGGTGTTATTTGATTGTCCTCCTTATGAGTGGCGGTCGGGGACGAGCGATGGTCTTTTCCTACCAATCTATCCCCCTAGGAGCATGCGCGTAGTGCCGAGGTTTTTGATGACTTGTAGATTTTTGCAATAAGTATGTGAGTTCTTTATGACTAATGTTGAGTCCATGGATTATACGCACTCTTACCCTTCCATCCTTGCTAGCCTCTTCGGTACCGTGCATTGCCCTTTCTCACATCGAGAGTTGGTGCAAACTTTGTCGGTGCATCCTAACCCCTTGATATGATACGCTCTTTCACACATAAACCTCCTTATATCTTCCTCAAAACAGCCACCATACCTACCTATTATGGCATTTCCATAGCCATTCCGAGATATATTGCCATGCAACTTTCCACCATTCCGTTCATGATCTTTATGATACTAGCCATAAAAAATAAAAAAGGGACAATGCTACTATCCTTTTTCCACTCTTGTGCTTCAAAGTAGCACCATGATCTTTATGATAGACAGTCTCTTGTTCTGTCACTTTCATATACTAGTTAGAATTTTTCATTATAGAACTTGGCTTGTATATCCCAACAATGGGCCTCCTCAAGTGCCCTAGGTCTTCGTGAGCAAGCAAGTTGGATGCACACCCACTAGTTTCTTTTGTTGGGCTTTCATACATTTATAGCTCTAGTGCATCCGTTGCATGGCAATCCCTACTCCTTGCATTAACAATAATCGATGGGCATCTCCATAGCCTATTGATTAGCCTCGTTGATGTGAGACTTTCTCCTTTTTTGTCTTCTCCACATAACCCCCATCATTATTCTATTCCACCCACAGTGCTATATCCATGGCTCGCGCTCATGTATTGTGTGAAAGTTTATGAGTTTGAGATTACTAAAGTATGAAACAATTGCTTGGCTTGTCATCGGGGTTGTGCATGATGAGAGCATTCTTGTGTGATGAAAATGGAGCATGACTAAACTATATGATTTTGTAGGGATGAACTTTCTTTGGCCATGTTATTTTGAGAAGACATGATTGCTTAGTTAGTATGCTTGAAGTATTATTATTTTTATGTCAATATGAACTTTTGTTTTGAATCTTTAGGATCTGAATATTCATGCCACAATTAAGAAGAATTACATTGAAATTATGGCAAGTAGCACTCCGCATAAAAAATTATCTTTTTTATCATTTACCTACTCGAGGACGAGTAGGAATTAAGCTTGGGGATGCTTGTGAAGGAAACATGCCCTAGAGGCAATAATAAAGTTATTATTTATTTCCTTATATCATGATAAATGTTTATTATTCATGCTAGAATTGTATTAACCGGAAACATAATACATGTGTGAATACATAGACAAACATAGTGTCACTAGTATGTCTCTACTTGACTAGCTCGTTGATCGAAGATGGTTAAGTTTCCTAGCCATAGACATGAGTTGTCATTTGATTAACGAGATCACATCACTAGGAGAATAATGTGATTGACTTGACCCATTTCTTTAGCTTAGCACTTGATCGTTTAGTTTGATGCTATTGCTTTCTTCATGACTTATACATGTTCCTATGACTATGAGATTATGCAACTCCCGTTTATCGGAGGAACACTTTGTGTGCTACCAAACGTCACAACGTAACTGGGTGATTATAAAGGTGCTCTATAGGTGTCTCCAAAGGTACTTGTTGGGTTGGCGTATTTCGAGATTAGGATTTGTCACTCCGATTGTCAGACAGGAATCTCTGGGCCCTCTCGGTAATGCACATCACATAAGCCTTGCAAGCATTGCAACTAATAACTAAGATGCGGGATGATGTATTACGAAACGATTAAAGAGACTTGCCGGTAACGAGATTGAACTAGGTATTGAGATACCGACGATCAAATCTCGAGCAAGTAACATACCAATGACAAAGGGAACAACGTATGTTGTTATGCGGTCTAACCGATAAAAGATCTTCGTAGAATATGTAGGAGCCAGTATGAGCATCCAGGTTCTGCTATTGGTTATTGACCGGAGACGTGTCTCGGTCATGTCTACATTATTCTCGAACCCGTAGGGTCCGCGTGCTTAACATTACGATGACAGCTTCATTATGAGTTTATATATTTTGATGTACCGAAGATTGTTCGGAGTCTCAGATATGATCACGGACATGACGAGGAGTCTTGAAATGGTTGAGACATAAAGATCGATATATTGGACGGCTATATTCGGACACCGGAAGTGTTTCGGGTGATTTCGGAGAAAACCGGAGTGCCGGAAGGGTTACCGGAACCCCCCGGGGAAGTATTGGGCCTTAGTGGGCCTGAGGGGAGAGAGAGGGCAGCAGCCCAGGAGGTGGCGCGCCCCCTCCCATGGGGAGTCCGAATTGGACTAGGGGAGGGGGCGCGGCCCCTCTTTCCCTCTCCCTCTCCCTCTCTTTCCTTCCCCCTTCTCTCTTCCTAGTTGGACTAGGAAAGGGGAGTCCTACTCCTACTAGGAGGAGGACTCCCCCCTCCTTGGCGTGCCCCAAGGGCCGGCCGGCCTCTCCCCCTTGCTCCTTTATATACAGGGGCAGGGGGGCACCTCTAGACACACAAGTTGATCTTCGTGATCGTTCTCTTAGCCGTGTGCGGTGCCCCCCTCCTCTATAATCCTCGATAATATTGTAGCGGTGCTTAGGCGAAGCCCTACGACGGTAGAACCATCAAGATCGTCACCACACCGTCATGCTGACGGAACTCTTCCCCGACACTTTGCTGGATCGGAGTCCGGGGATCGTCATCGAGCTGAACGTGTGCTAGAACTCGGAGGTGCCGTAGTTTCGGTGCTTGATCGGTCGGGCCGTGAAGACGTACGACTACATCAACCGTGTTGTGCTAACGCTTCCGCTTCCGGTCTACGAGGGTACGTAGACAACACTCTCCCCTCTCGTTGCTATGCATCACCATGATCTTGCATGTGCGTAGGATTTTTTTTGAAATTACTATGTTCCCCAACAGTGGCATCCGAGCCAGGTTTTATGCGTTGATGTTATGCACGAGTAGAACACAAGTGAGTTGTGGGCGATATAAGTCATACTGCTTACTAGCATGTCATACTTTGGTTCGGCGGTATTGTTGGATGAAGCGGCTCGGACCGACATTACGCGTACGCTTACGCGAGATTGGTTCTACCGACGTGCTTTGCACACAGGTGGCTGGCGGGTGTCAGTTTCTCCAACTTTAGTTGAACCGAGTGTGGCTACGCCCGGTCCTTGCGAAGGTTAAAACAGCACCAACTTGACAAACTATCGTTGTGGTTTTTTAGGCGTAGGTAAGAACGGTTCTTGCTAAAGCCCGTAGCAGCCACGTAAAACTTGCAACAACAAAGTAGAGGACGTCTAACTTGTTTTTGCAGGGCATGTTGTGATGTGATATGGTCAAGACATGATGCTAAATTTTATTGTATGAGATGATCATGTTTTGTAACCAAGTTATCGGCAACTGGCAGGAGCCATATGGTTGTCGCTTTATTGTATGCAATGCAATTGCGCTGTAATGCTTTACTTTATCACTAAGCGGTAGCGATAGTCGTGGAAGCATAAGTTTTGGCAAGACGACAATGATGCTACGATGGTGATCAAGGTGTTGCGCCGGTGACGATGGTGATCATGATGGTGCTTCGAAGATGGAGATCACAAGCACAAGATGATGATGGCCATATCATATCACTTATATTGATTGCATGTGATGTTTATCTTTTATGCATCTTATCTTGCTTTGATTGACGGTAGCATTATAAGATGATCCCTCACTAAATTATCAAAGTATAAGTGTTCTCCCTGAGTATGTACCGTTGCGAAAGTTCTTCGTGCTGAGACACCACGTGATGATCGGGTGTGATAGGCTCTATGTTCAAATACAACGGGTGCAAAACAGTTGCACACGCGGAATACTCAAGTTTAACTTGATGAGCCTAGCATATAACAGATATGGCCTCGGAACACGGAGACCGAAAGGTCGAGCGTGAATCATACAGTAGATACGATCAACATATTGATGTTCACCATTGATACTACTCCATCTCACGTGATGATCAGACATGGTTTAGTTGATTTGGATCACGTGATCACTTAGAGGATTAGAGGGATATCTTTCTAAGTGGGAGTTCTTAAGTAATATGATTAATTGAACTTAAATTTATCATGAACTTAGTTCCTGATAGTATCGTGCTTGTCTATGTTTTATTGTAGATAGATGGCTCGTGTTGTTGTTCCGTTGAATTTTAATGTGTTCCTTGAGAAAGCAAAGTTGAAAGATGATGGTAGCAATTACACGGATTGGGTCCGTAACTTGAGGATTATCCTCATTGCTGCACAGAAGAATTACGTCCTGGAAGCACCGCTAAGTGCCAAGCCTGCTGCAGGAGCAACACCAGATGTTATGAACGTCTGGCAGAGTAAAGCTGATGACTACTCGATAGTTCAGTGTGCCATGCTTTACGGCTTAGAACCGGGTCTTCAACGATGTTTTGAACGTCATGGAGCATATGAGATGTTCCAGGAGTTGAAGTTAATATTTTAAGCAAATGCCCGGATTGAGAGATATGAAGTCTCCAATAAGTTCTATAGCTGCAAGATGGAGGAGAATAGTTCTGTCAGTGAACATATACTCAAAATGTCTGGGTATCATAATCACTTGACTCAACTAGGGGTTAATCTTCATGTTGATAGTGTTATTGACAGAGTTCTTCAATCACTACCACCAAGCTACAAGGGCTTCGTGATGGACTATAATATGCAAGGGATGAATAAGACTATTCCTGAGCTCTTCACAATGCTAAAAGCCGCGGAGGTAGAAATCAAGAAGGAGCATCAAGTGTTGATGGTCAATAAGACCACCAGTTTCAAGAAAAAGGGCAAAGGAAAGAAGAAAGGGAACTTCAAGAAGAACAGCAAACAAGTTGCTGCTCAGGAGAAGAAACCCAAGTCTGGACCTAAGCCTGAAACTGAGTGCTTCTACTGCAAGCAGACTGGTCACTGGAAGCGGAACTGCCCCAAGTATTTGATGGATAAGAAGGATGGCAAAGTGAACAAAGGTATATGTGATATACATGTTATTGATGTGTACCTTACTAATGCTCGCAGTAGCACCTGGGTATTTGATACTGGTTCTGTTGCTAACATTTGCAACTCGAAGCAGTGGCTACGGATCAAGCGAAGATTGGCTAAGGACGAGGTGATGATGCGCGTGGGAAATGGTTCCAAAGTCGATGTGATCACGGTCGGCACGCTACCTCTACATCTACCTTCGGGATTAGTATTAAACCTAAATAATTGTTATTTGGTGCCAGCGTTGAGCATGAACATTATATCTGGATCTTGTTTGATGCGAGACGGTTATTCATTTAAATCAGAGAATAATGGTTGTTCTATTTATATGAGTAATATCTTTTATGGTCATGCACCCTTGAAGAGTGGTCTATTTTTGATGAATCTCGATAGTAGTGATACACATATTCATAATGTTGAAATCAAAAGATGCAGAGTTGATAATGATAGTGCAACTTATTTGTGGCACTGTCGTTTAGGTCATATCGGTGTAAAGCGCATGAAGAAACTCCATACTGATGGACTTTTGGAACCACTTGATTATGAATCACTTGGTACTTGCGAACCGTGCCTCATGGGTAAGATGACTAAAACGCCGTTCTCCGGTACTATGGAGAGAGTAACGGATTTGATGGAAATCATACATACAGATGTATGTGGTCCAATGAATGTTGAGGCTCGTGGCGGATATCGTTATTTTCTCACCTTCACAGATGATTTAAGAAAATATGGGTATATCTACTTAATGAAACATAAGTCTGAAACATTTGAAAAGTTTAAAGAATTTCAGAGTGAAGTTGAAAATCATCGTAACAAGAAAATAAAGTTTCTATGATCTGATCGTGGAGGAGAATATTTGAGTTATGAGTTTGGTCTACATTTGAAATAATGCGGAATAGTTTCGCAACTCACGCCACCCGGAACACCACAGCGTAATGGTGTGTCCGAACGTTGTAATCGTACTTTATTAGATATGGTGCGATCTATGATGTCTCTTACTGATTTACCGTTATCGTTTTGGGGTTATGCTTTAGAGACGGCTGCATTCACGTTAAATAGGACATCATCGAATCCGTTGAGACGACGCCTTATGAACTATGGTTTGGCAAGAAACCAAAGTTGTCATTTCTAAAAGTTTGGGGCTGTGATGCTTATGTGAAAAAGCTTCAACCTGATTAGCTCGAACCCAAATCGTAGAAATGTGTCTTCATAGGATACCCAAAGGAGACTGTTGGGTACGCCTTCTATCACAGATCCGGAGGCAAGACTTTTGTTGCTAAATTCAGAGTTTTTCTAGAGAAGGAGTTTCTCTCGAAAGAAGTGAGTGGGAGAAAAGTAGAACTTGATGAGGTAACTATACCTGGTCCCTTATTGGAAAGTAGTACATCACAGAAACCGGTTTCTGTGACACTTACACCAATTAGTGAGGAAGCTAATGATTATGATCATAAAACTTCAGATCAAGTTACTACCGAACCTCGTAGATCAACCAGAGTAAGATCCGCACCAGAGTGGTACGGTAATCCTGTTCTGGAAGTCATGCTACTAGATCATGATGAACCTACAAACTATGATGAAGCGATGGTGAGCCCAGATTCCGCAAAATGGCTAGAAGCCATGAAATCTAAGATGGGATCCAATTATGAGAACAAAGTGTGGACTTTGGTTGACTTGCCCGTTGATCGGCAAGCAATTGAGAATAAATGGATCTTCAAGCAGAAGACTGACGCTGACAGTAATGTTACTGTCTATAAAGCTTGACTTGTTGCAAAAGGTTTTCGACAAGTTCAAGGGATTGACTACGATGAGACCTTCTCACCTGTAGCGATGCTTAAGTCTGTCCGAATCATGTTAGCAATTGCCGCATTTTATGATTATGAAATTTGGCAAATGGATGTCAAAACTGCATTCCTGAATGGATTTCTGGAAGAAGAGTTGTATATGATGCAACCAGAAGGTTTTGTCGATCCAAAGGGAGCTAACAAAGTGTGCAAGCTCCAGCGATCCATTTATGGACTGGTGCAAGACTCTCGGAGTTGGAATAAACGCTTTGATAGTGTGATCAAAGCATTTGGTTTTATACAGACTTTTGGAGAAGCCTGTATTTACAAGAAAGTGAGTGGGAGCTCTGTAGCATTTATGATATTATATGTGGATGACATATTATTGATTGGAAATAATATAGAATTTCTGGATAGCATAAAGGGATACTTGAATAAG
This sequence comes from Triticum dicoccoides, assembly GCF_002162155.2. Classification (NCBI taxonomy): domain Eukaryota; kingdom Viridiplantae; phylum Streptophyta; class Magnoliopsida; order Poales; family Poaceae; genus Triticum; species Triticum dicoccoides. Next base: position 659,296,250 of record NC_041382.1, read on the forward strand.
AGTTTTTCAATGAAAGACCTCGGTGAAGCTGCTTACATATTGGGCATTAAGATCTATAGAGATAGATCAAGACGCTTAATTGGACTTTCACAAAGCACATACCTTGACAAGGTTTTGAAGAAGTTCAAAATGGATCAAGCAAAGAAAGGGTTCTTGCCTGTGTTACAAGGTGTGAAGTTGAGTAAGACTCAATGTCCGACCACCGCAGAAGATAGAGAGAAAATGAAAGATGTTCCCTATGCTTCAGCCATAGGCTCTATCATGTATGCAATGCTGTGTACGAGACCGGATGTGTGCCTTGCTATAAGTCTAGCAGGGAGGTACCAAAGTAAGCCAGGAGTGGATCACTGGACAGCGGTCAAGAACATCCTGAAATACCTGAAAAGGACTAAGGATATGTTTCTCGTATATGGAGGTGACAAAGAGCTCATTGTAAATGGTTACGTTGATGCAAGCTTTGACACTGATCCGGACGATTCTAAATCGCAAACCGGATACGTATTTTTACTAAACGGAGGAGCTGTTAGTTGGTGCAGTTCAAAACAAAGCGTCGTGGCAGGATCTACATGTGAAGCAGAGTACATAGCTGCTTCGGAAGCAGCAAATGAAGGAGTCTCGATGAAGGAGTTCATATCCGATCTAGGTGTCATACCTAGTGCATCAGGTCCAATGAAAATCTTTTGTGACAATACTGGTGCAATTGCCTTGGCAAAGGAATCCAGATTTCACAAGAGAACCAAGCACATCAAGAGACGCTTCAATTCCATTTGGGATTTAGTCCAAGTGGGAGACATAGAAATTTGCAAGATACATACAGATCTGAATGTTGCAGACCCGATGACTAAGCCTCTTCCACGAGCAAAACATGATCAGCACCAAGGCTCCATGGGTGTTAGAATCATTACTGTGTAATCTAGATTATTGACTCTAGTGCAAGTGGGAGACTGAAGGAAATATGCCCTAGAGGCAATAATAAAGTTATTATTTATTTCCTTATACCATGATAAATGTTTATTATTCATGCTAGAATTGTATTAACCGGAAACATAATACATGTGTGAATACATAGACAAACATAGTGTCACTAGTATGCCTCTACTTGACTAGCTCGTTGATCGAAGATGGTTAAGTTTCCTAGCCATAGACATGAGTTGTCATTTGATCAACGGGATCACATCATTAGGAGAATAATGTGATTGACTTGACCCATTTCGTTAGCTTAGCACTTGATCGTTTAGTTTGATGCTATTGCTTTCTTCATGACTTATACATGTTCCTATGACTATGAGATTATGCAACTACCGTTTATCGGAGGAACACTTTGTGTGCTACCAAACGTCACAACATAACTGGGTGATTATAAAGGTGCTCTACAAGTGTCTCCGAAGGTACATGTTGGGTTGGCCTATTTCGAGATTAGGATTTGTCACTCCGATTGTTGGAGAGGCATCTCTGGGCCCTCCCGGTAATGCACATCACATAAGCCTTGCAAGCATTGCAACTAATAAGTTAGCCGCGGGATGATGTATTATGGAATGAGTAAAGAGACTTGCCGGTAACGAGATTGAACTAGGTATTGAGATACCGACGATCAAATCTCGGGCAAGTAACATACCGATGACAAAGGGAACAACGTATGTTGTTATGCGGTCTGACCGATAAAAGATCTTCGTAGAATATGTAGGAGCCAATATGAGCATCCAGGTTCCGCTATTGGTTATTGATCGGAGACGTGTCTCGGTCATGTCTACATTATTCTCGAACCCGTAGGGTCCGCACGCTTAACGTTGCGATGACAGTTTCATTATGAGTTTATATATTTTGATGTACCGAAGATTGTTCGGAGTCTCGGATATGATCACGGACATGACGAGGAGTCTCAAAATGGTCGAGACATAAAGATCGATATATTGTACGGCTATATTCGGACACCGGAAGTGTTTCGGGTGATTTCGGAGAAAACCGGAGTGCTGGAAGGGTTACCGGAACCCCCCGGGGAAGTATTGGGCCTTAGTGGGCCTGAGGGGAGAGAGAGGGCAGCAGCCCAGGAGGTGGCGTGCCCCCTCCCATGGGGAGTCCGAATTGGACTAGGGGAGGGGGCGCGGCCCCTCTTTCCCTCTCCCTGTCTTTCCTTCCCCCTTCTCTCTTCCTAGTTGGACTAGGAAAGGGGAGTCCTACTCCTACTAGGAGGAGGACTCCCCCCTCCTTGGCGTGCCCCAAAGGCCGGCCGGCCTCTCCCCCTTGCTCCTTTATATACAGGGGCAGGGGGCACCTCCAGACACACAAGTTGATCTTCGTGATCGTTCTCTTAGCCGTGTGCGGTGCCCCCCTCCACTATAATCCTCGATAATATTGTAGCGGTGTTGGGGAACATTGCAGAAAACAAAAAATTTCCTACGGTTTCACCAAGATCCATCTATGAGTTCATCTAGCAACGAGTGATTGGATTGCATCTACATACCTTTGTAGATCACGCGTGGAAGCGTTCAAAGAACGGGGATGAGGAAGTCGTACTCGACGTGATCCAAATCACCGGAGATCCTAGCGCCGAACGGACGGCACCTCCGCGTTCAACACACGTACGGTCAGCGTGACGTCTCCTCCTTCTTGATCCAGCAAGGGGGAAGGAGAGGTTGATGAAGATCCAGCAGCACGACAGCGTGGTGGTGGATGCAGTAGTCACCGTAGTAGGGCTTCGCCGTTCTCTACGGAGGAGGAGGAGGTCTTGGAGGGGAGAGGGAGGCGCCAGGGGCATGGGTGTGTGGCTGCCCTCCCTCCCCCCTCTATATATAGGGTCCCTAGGGGGGCGCCGGCCCTGGAGATCCAATCTCCCAAGGGGCGACGGCCAAGGGGGGTGGAGGGCCCCCCAAGGCAAGTGGGGTGCCCCCCACCCTAGGGTTCCCAACCCTAGGCGCAGGGGGAAGGCCCAAGGGGGGGCGTACCAGCCCACTAGGGGCTGGTTCCCCTCCCACTTCATCCCATGGGGCCCTCCGAGATAGGTGGCCCCACCCGATGGACTCCCGGGACCCTTTCGGTGGTCCCGGTACAATACCGGTGACACCGAAACTTGTCCCGATGGCCGAAATAGCACTTCCTATATATAATTCTTTACCTCCGGACCATTCTGGAAGTCCTCGTGACGTCCGAGATCTCATCTGGGAATCCGAACAACTTTCGCGTTACTGCATATACATATCTCTACAACCCTAGCGTCACCGAACCTTAAGTGTGTAGACCCTACGGGTTCGGGAGACATGTAGACATGACCGAGATGGCTCTCTGGTCAATAACCAACAGCGGGATCTGGATACCCATGTTGGCTCCCACATGCTCCTCGATGATCTCATTGGATGAACCACGATGTCGAGGATTCAAGCAACCCCGTATACAATTCCCTTTGTCAATCGGTACGTTACTTGCCCGAGATTCGATCGTCAGTATCCCAATACCTCGTTCAATCTCGTTACCGGCAAGTCACTTTACTTGTACCGTAATGCATGATCCCGTGACCAGACACTTGGTCACTTTGAGCTCATTGTGATGATGCATTACCGAGTGGGCCCAGAGATACCTCTTCGTCATACGGAGTGACAAATCCCAGTCTTGATCCGTGTCAACCCAACAGACACTTTCGGAGATACACGTAGTATACCTTTATAGTCACCCAGTTACATTGTGACGTTTGGTACACCCAGAGCACTCATACGGTATTCGGGAGTTACACGATCTCATGGTCTAAGGAAAAGATACTTGACATTGGAAAAACTCTAGCAAACGAACTATACGATCTTGTGCTATGTTTAGGATTGGGTCTTGTCCATCACATCATTCTCCTAATGATGTGATCTCGTTATCAATGACATCCAATGTCCATAGTCAGGAAACCATGACTATCTGTTGATCAACGAGCTAGTCAACTAGAGGCTTACTAGGGACATGTTGGTGTCTATGTATTCACACATGTATTACAATTTCCTGATAACACAATTATAGCATGAATAAAAGACAATTATCATGAACAAGGAAATATAATAATAATCCTTTTATTATTGCCTCTAGGGCATATTTCCAACAGTCTCCCACTTGCACTAGAGTCAATAATCTAGTTACATTGTGATGAATCGAACACCCATCGAATTCTGGTGTTGATCATGTTTTGCTCTAGGGAGAGGTTTAGTCAACGGATCTGCTACATTCAGGTCCGTATGTACTTTACAAATCTCTATGTCTCCATTTTGAACACTTTCACGAATGGAGTTGAAGCGACGCTTGATATGCCTGGTCTTCCTGTGAAACCTGAGCTCCTTGGCAAGGGCAATAGCTCCAGTGTTGTCACAGAAGAGAGTCATCAGGCCCGACGCATTGGGTATGACTCCTAGGTCGGTAATGAACTCCTTCACCCAGACTGCTTCGTGTGCTGCCTCCGAGGCCGCCATGTACTCCGATTCACATGTAGATCCCGCCACAACGCTTTGCTTGCAACTGCACCAGCTTACTGCCCCACCATTCAAAATATACACCTATCCGGTTTGTGACTTAGAGTCATCCAGATCTGTGTCGAAGCTAGCGTCGACGTAACCCTTTACGACGAGCTCTTCGTCACCTCCATAAACGAGAAACATTTCCTTAGTCCTTTTCAGGTACTTCTGGATATTCTTGACCGTTGTCCAGTGTTCCTTGCCGGGATTACTTTGGTACCTACCTACCAAACTTACGGCAAGGTTTACATCAGGTCTGGTACACAGCATGGCATACATAATAGAACCTATGGCTGAGGCATAGGGGATGACACTCATCTCTTCTATATCTTCTGCCATGGTCGGACATTGAGCTGAGCTCAATTTCATACCTTGCAACACAGGCAAGAACCCCTTCTTAGACTGATCCATATTGAACTTCTTCAATATCTTATCAAGGTATGTGCTTTGCGAAAGACCTATGAGGCATCTTGATCTATCTCTATAGATCTTGATGCCTAATATATAAGCAGCTTCTCCAAGGTCCTTCATTGAAAAACTCTTATTCAAGTAGGCCTTAATGCTGTCCAAAAGTTCTATATCATTTCCCATCAAAAGTATGTCATCTACATATAATATGAGAAATGCTACAGAGCTCCCACTCACTTTCTTGTAAATGCAGGCTTCTCCATAAGTCTGCATAAACCCAAACGCTTTGATCATCTCATCAAAGCGAATGTTCCAACTCCGAGATGCTTGCACCAGCCCATAAATGGATCGCTGGATCTTACATACCTTGTTAGCATTCTTAGGGTCGACAAAACCTTCCGGCTGCATCATATACAGTTCTTCCTTAAGATAACCGTTAAGGAATGCCGTTTTGACGTCCATTTGCCATATCTCGTAATCATAGTATGCGGCAATTTCTAACATGATTCGGACGGACTTCAGCTTCGCTACGGGAGAGAAAGTCTCATCGTAGTCAACCCCTTGAACTTGTCGATAACCCTTAGCGACAAGTTGAGCTTTATAGATGGTAACATTACCATCCACATCCGTCTTCTTCTTAAAGATCCATTTGTTTTCTATCGCTCACCGATCATCGGGCAAGTCTGTCAAAGTCCACACTTTGTTTTCATACATGGATCCTATCTCAGATTGCATGGCTTCAAGCCATTTGTTGGAATCGGGGCCCACCATCGCTTCTTCATAGTTCGAAGGTTCACCGTTGTCCAACAACATGATTTCTAAGACAGGGTTGCCGTACCACTCTGGTGCGGAACGTGTCCTAGTGGACCTACGAAGTTCAATAGCAACTTGATCTGAAGTTTCATGATCATCATCATTAACTTCCTCTCTAGTCGGTGCAGGCACCTCAGGAACATTTTCTTGAGCTGCGCTACTTACCGGTTCAAGAGGTAATACTTCATCAAGTTCCACTTTCCTCCCACTTATTTCTTTCGAGAGAAACTCTTTCTCTAGAAAGGAACCATTCTTGGCAACAAAGATCTTGCCTTCGGATCTGAGGTAGAAGGTATACCCAATAGTTTCTTTAGGGTATCCGATGAAGACGCATTTTTCCGACTTGGGTTCGAGCTTTTCAGGTTGAAGTTTCTTGACATAAGCATCGCATCCCCAAACTTTTAGAAATGACAGCTTAGGCTTCTTCCCAAACCATAATTCATACGGTGTCGTCTCAACGGATTTCGACGGAGCCCTATTTAAAGTGAATGCGGCAGTCTCTAAAGCATAGCCCCAAAATGACAATGGTAAATCGGTAAGAGACATCATAGATCGCACCATATCCAATAGAGTGCGATTACGACGTTCGGACACACCATTACGTTGAGGTGTTCCAGGCGGCGTGAGTTGTGAAACTATTCCACATTTTCTTAAGTGTGTGCCAAATTCGTGACTCAAGTATTCTCCTCCACGATCTGATCGCAAAAACTTGATTTTTCTGTCACGTTGATTCTCAACCTCACTCTGAAATTCCTTGAACTTTTCAAAGGTTTCAGGCTTGTGTTTCATTAAGTAGACATACCCATATCTACTCAAGTCATCAGTGAGGGTGAGAACATAACGATAACCACCGCGAGCCTCAACACTCATTGGACCGCACACATCAGTATGTATGATTTCCAACAAGTTGGTTGCTCGCTCCATTGTTCCTGAGAACGGAGTCTTGGTCATTTTACCCATGAGGCATGGTTCGCACGTGTCAAATGATTCGTAATCAAGAGACTCTAAAAGTCCATCTGCATGGAGCTTCTTCATGCGTTTCACACCTATGTGACCAAGGCAACAGTGCCACAAGTATGTGGGACTATCATTATCAACCTTACATCTTTTGGTATTTACACTATGAATATGTGTAGCATTATGCTCGAGATTCATTAAGAATAAATCATTCACCATCGGAGCATGACCATAAAACATATCTCTCGTATAAATAGAACAACCATTATTCTCGGATTTAAATGAGTAGCCATCTCGAATTAAACGAGATCCTGATACAATGTTCATGCTCAAACACGGCACTAAATAACAATTATTGAGGTTCAAAACTAATCCCATAGGTAAATGTAGAGGTAGCGTGCCGACGGCGATCACATCAACCTTGGAACCATTCCCGACGCGCATCGTCACCTCGTTCTTCGCCAGTCCCCGTTTATTCTGCAGCTCCTGCTTTGAGTTACAAATGTGCGCAACCGCACCGGTATCAAATACCCAGGAGCTACTACGAATACTGGTAAGGTACACATCAATTACATGTATATCACATATACCTTTTGTGTTGCCGGCCTTCTTGTCCGCTAAGTATTTGGGGCAGTTCCGCTTCCAGTGACCACTTCCCTTGCAATAAAAGCACTCAGTCTCGGGCTTGGGTCCATTCTTTGGCTTCTTCCCGGCAGCTTGCTTACCGGGCGCGGCAACTCCCTTGCCGTCCTTCTTGAAGTTCTTTTTACCCTTGCCTTTCTTGAACTTGGTGGTTTTATTGACCATCAACACTTGATGTTCCTTTTTGACTTCTACCTCTGCTGATTTCAGCATTGAAAATACCTCAGGAATGGTCTTTTCCATCCCCTGCATATTGAAGTTCATCACAAAGCTCTTGTAGCTCGGTGGAAGCGACTGAAGGATTCTGTCAATGACCGCGTCATCCGGGAGATTAACTCCCAGCTGAGTTAAGCGGTTATGTAATCCAGACATAGTGAGTATGTTCTCACTGACAGAACTATTTTCCTCCATATTACAGCTGAAGAACTTGTCGGAGACTTCATATCTCTCGACCCGGGCATGAGCTTGAAAAACCATTTTCAGCTCTTCAAACATCTCATATGCTCCGTGTCTCTCAAAACGCTTTTGGAGCCCCGGTTCTAAGCTGTAAAGCATGCCGCACTGAACGAGGGAGTAGTCATCAGCACGTGTCTGCCAAGCGTTCATAACGTCTTGGTTCTGTGGGACGGGTGCGTCACCTAGCGGTGCTTCTAGGACATAATCTTTCTTGGCGGCTATGAGGATGATCCTCAGGTTCCGGACCCAGTCCGTATAATTGCTGCCATCGTCTTTCAGCTTGGTTTTCTCTAGGAACGCGTTGAAGTTGAGGACAACGTGGGCCATTTGATCTACAAGACATATTGTAAAGATTTTAGACTAAGTTCATGATAATTAAGTTCATCTATTCAAATTATATAATGAACTCCCACTTAGATAGACATCCCTCTAGTCATCTAAGTATAACATGATCCGAGTTACTTAGGCCGTGTCCGATCATCACGTGAGACGGACTAGTCAACATCGGTGAACATCTTCATGTTGATCGTATCTTCTATACGACTCATGCTCGACCTTTCGGTCTTCTGTGTTCCGAGGCCATGTCTGTACATGCTAGGCTTGTCAAGTCAACCTAAGTGTTTGCATGTGTAAATCTGTCTTACACCCATTGTATGTGAATGCTGGAATCTATCACACCCGATCATCATGTGGTGCTTCGAAACAACGAACTGTCGCAACGGTGCACAGTTAGGGGAAACACTTTCTTGAAATTATTATGAGGGATCATCTTATTTACTACCGTCGTTCTAAGTAAACAAGATGCAAAAACATGATAAACATCACATGCAATCAAATAATAATAGTGATATGATATGGCCAATGTCACATAGCTCCTTTGATCTCCATCTTGGGGCTCCATGATCATCTTGTCACCGGCATGACACCATGATCTCCATCATCATGATCTCCATCATCGTGTCTCCATGAAGTTGCTCGCCAACTATTACTTCTACTACTATGGCTAACACGTTTAGCAATAAAGTAAAGTAATTTACATGGCGTTTCTCAATGACACGCAGGTCATACAAAAAATAAAGACAACTCCTATGGCTCCTACCGGTTGTCATACTCATCGACATGCAAGTCGTGATTCCTATTACAAGAACATGATCTCATACATCACATATATATCATTCATCATTCATCACAACTTTGGCCATATCACATCACAAAGCACCTGCTGCAAAAACAAGTTAGACGTCCTCTAATTGTTGTTGCAAGTTTTACGTGGCTGCAAGAGGGTTCTAGCAAGAACGTTTTCTTACCTACGTAAAAGCCACAGCGTGATTTGTCAACTTCTATTTACCCTTCATAAGGACCCTTTTCATCGAATCTGCTTCAACTAAAGTGGGAGAGACAGACACCCGCTAGCCACCTTATGCAACTAGTGCATGTCAGTCGGTGGAACCAGTCTCACGTAAGCGTACGTGTAAGGTCGGTCCGGGCCGCTTCATCCCACAATACCGCTGAAGCAAAATAATACTAGTAGCGGCAAGAAAGTTGACAACATCTACGCCCATAACAAATTGTGTTCTACTCGTGCAAAGAGAACTACGCATAGACCTAGCTCATGATGCCATTGTTGGGGAACGTTGCAGAAAACAAAAAAAATTCTACGGTTTCACCAAGATCCATCTATGAGTTCATCTAGCAACGAGTGATCGGATTGCATCTACATACCTTTGTAGATCACGCGCGGAAGCGTTCAAAGAACGGGGATGAGGAAGTCGTACTCGACGTGATCCAAATCACCGGAGATCCTAGCGCCGAACGGACGACACCTTCGCGTTCAACACACGTATGGTCAGCGTGACGTCTCCTCCTTCTTGATCCAGCAAGGGGGAAGGAGAGGTTGATGAAGATCCAGCAACACGACGGCGTGGTGGTGGATGCAGTAGTCACCGCAGCAGGGCTTCGCCATTCTCTACGGAGGAGGGGGAGGTCTTGGAGGGGAGAGGGAGGCGCTAGGGGCATGGGGGTGCGGCTTCCCTCCCTCCCCCCTCTATATATAGGGTCCCCAGGGGGGCGCCAGCCCTGGAGATCCAATCTCCCAAGGGGCGGCGGCCAAGGGGGGTGGAGTGCCCCCCAAGGCAAGTGGGGCGCCCCCCACCCTAGGGTTCCCAACCCTAGGCGCAGGGGGAAGGCCCAAGGGGGGGCGCACCAGCCCACTAGGGGCTGGTTCCCCTCCCACTTCAGCCCATGGGGCCCTCCGGGATAGGTGGCCCCACCCGGTGGACCCCTGGGACCCTTCCGGTGGTCCCGGTACAATACCGGTGACCCCAAAACTTGTCCCGATGGCCGAAATAGCACTTCCTATATATAATTCTTTACCTCCGGACCATTCCGGAACTCCTCGTGACGTCCGGGATCTCATCCGGGACTCTGAACAACTTTCGGGTTACTGCATATACATATCTCTACAACCCTAGCGTCACCGAACCTTAAGTGTGTAGACCCTACGGGTTCGGGAGACATGTAGACATGACCGAGATGGCTCTCTGGTCAATAACCAACAGCGGGATCTGGATACCCATGTTGGCTCCCACATGCTCCTCGATGATCTCATCGGATGAACCACGATGTCGAGGATTCAAGCAACCCCGTATACAATTCCCTTTGTCAATCGGTACGTTACTTGCCCGAGATTCGATCGTCGGTATCCCAATACCTCGTTCAATCTCGTTACCGGCAAGTAACTTTACTCGTACCGTAATGCATGATCCCGTGACCAGACACTTGGTCACTTAGAGCTCATTGTGATGATGCATTACCGAGTGGGCCCAGAGATACCTCTCCGTCATACGGAGTGACAAATCCCAGTCTTGATCCGTGTCAACCCAACAGACACTTTCGGAGATACCCGTAGTATACCTTTATAGTCACCCAATTATGTTGTGACGTTTGGTACACCCAGAGCACTCATACGGTGTCCGGGAGTTACACGATCTCATGGTCTAAGGAAAAGATACTTGACATTGGAAAAACTCTAGCAAACAAACTATACGATCTTTTGCTATGTTTAGGATTGGGTCTTGTCCATCACATCATTCTCCTAATGATGTGATCTCGTTATCAATGACATCCAATGTCCATAGTCAGGAAACCATGACTATCTGTTGATCAACGAGCTAGTCAACTAGAGGCTTACTGGGGACATGTTGGTGTCTATGTATTCACACATGTATTACGATTTCCGGATAACACAATTATAGCATGAATAAAAGACAATTATCATGAACAAGGAAATATAATAATAATCCTTTTATTATTGCCTCTAGGGCATATTTCCAACAAGCGGTGCTTAGGCGAAGCCCTGCGACGGTAGAACATCAAGATCGTCACCACACCGTCGTGCTGACGAAACTCTTCCTCGACACTTTGCTGGATCGGAGTCCGGGGATCGTCATCGAGCTGAACGTGTGCTAGAACTCGGAGGTGCCGTAGTTTCAGTGCTTGATCGGTCGGGCCGTGAAGACGTACGACTACATCAACCGCGTTGTGCTAACGCTTCCACTTCCGGGCTACGAGGGTACGTAGACAACACTCTCCCCTCTCGTTGCTATGCATCACCATGATCTTGCGTGTGCGTAGGAATTTTTTTGAAATTACTACATTCCCCAACAGCTTGATACGTCTCCAACGTATCTATAATTTTTGATTTCTCCATGCTATATTATCTACTGTTTTGGGCATTATTGGGCTTTATATCCACTTTTATATTACTTTTGGGACTAACCTATTAACCGGAGGCCCAGCCCAGATTTGTTGTTTTATGCCTATTTCAGTGTTTTGAAGAAAAAGGAATATCAGATGGAGTCGAAACGGAACGAAATCAACTAGAGAAGTTATTTTTGGAAGGAAAGCAACCCAGGGAACTTGGAGTGCATGTCAGGGGAGACACGGGCTTCCCACGAGGGTGGGGGGCGCGCCCACCCCCCTAGGGCACGCCCCCTGCCTCGTGGGGCCCCCGTGGCTCCTTCGACGTACTTCCTGCACCCATATATATCGTCATACCCTAAAACTTCCAGAACGGAGAATAGATCGGGAGTTCCGCCGCCAGAAGGCTCTGTAGCCACCGAAAGTCAATCTAGACCCGTTCCGGCACCCTGCCGGAGGGGGAATCCTTCTCCGGTGGCCATCTTCATCATCCCGGTGCTCTCCATGACGAGGAGGGAGTAGTTCTCCCTCGGGGCTGAGGGTATGTACCAGTAGCTATGTGTTTGATCTCTCTCTCGGGTTCTTGATTTGGCACGATCTTGATGTATCGCGAGTGAAAGTGCGTTATATCGACTAGAGGGGGGGGTGAATAGGCAATTTTTATGGAAGTCTTCAAAACGTGGAAGTTATGAAGACAAACAGTAGAGATAAGCCTATCACTATGCGGCGGAAGTTAGATTACACTAGTTAAGCCATGGTCAAGTATTCAATAGAGTGAAAGCACAATGACAAGTAGCTGCAGTGTAATAAGGATCAGGTAGGAAGAAGTTATGAAGCCAAACAAATCATACAGTTACGTTGTGAAGACAAAAGGTATAGCAAGCATGCACTGGCTTCACAATGAGTAACAGTAAGTAAAAGGAAGTGAAGATGAAACCAGTGACTCGTTGAAGACAATGATGTGTTGGACCAGTTCCAGTTGCTGTGACAACTGTACGTCTGGTTGGAGCGGCTAGGTATTTAAACCTTAGGACACACAGTCTCGGACACCCAGTCCTGAACACGCAGCTCAGGACACCAAGTCCTCACCGTATTCTCCTTGAGCTAAGGTCACTTAGTCCTCGCCCAATCACTCTGGTAAGTCTTCAAGGTAGACTCCCAAACCTTCACAGACTTCGTTCACTGGCAATCCACAATGTCTCTTGGATGCTCTGAACGCGACGCCTAACCGTCTGGGGATGCACAGTCCTCAAGTGTAATAAGTCCTCAGATCACACAGACAAGAAGACTTAAGTGATGCCCAATGTTCTCTGGCTCTGGGTGGTTAGGGCTTTTCTCCTCGCTAGGAATTTTCTCTCAAAGGCTTCAAGGTGGGTTGCTCTCAAACGACAAAAGTCGTGCACTAAAATCTGAGTAGCCAACCATTTATGGTTGTAGGGGGTGGGCTATTTATAGCCACTTGGCAACCCAACCTGATTTGTCCGAAATGACCCTGGGTCACTAAGGAACTGACACGTGTCTCAACGGTCAGATTTCAAACTCTCTTGGCAACTTTACTTGGGCTACAAGCAAAGCTGACTTGTCCGGCTCTGGACAAGATTCGCTCTCATTGTCTTCACTCGAAGACATAGGTTTTTGGTTTAGGCATCACTTCAGTCATTCTGACTGGTTCTCCTAGACCCCACTTAACAGTACGGTGGTTCCTATGACTCAACATAAAAGAAAAAGAACTACGAAAGATCTAAGTCTTCGAGCTCCATAGGCTTCATATCGTGTCTTCTTTTGTCATAGTCTTCAATGTGAATATCTTCATATACCACCTTTGACTTCAATGTCTTCATACAATTTTTAGGGGTCATCCGAATCAATGAGGGACTTCTACCTGTGTTATCCTGCAATTCTCACAAACACATTAGTCCCTCAACTAGGTTTGTCGTCAATACTCCAAAACCAACTAGGGGTGGCACTAGATGCACTTACAATCTCCCCCTTTTTGGTGATTGATGACAAACTAGTTGAAGTTTTCAACGGGGAATATTGTCTGTGAAATTGTAAAGGATAAGGAATTGTCTTCATAAGTTGCAAGGGCTCCCCCTGGAGATGTGCATACAAGTTAATTTGCTTTTGGAATGCAAATGCACATGGCAGGTTGTACTTGTGGAGATCCACTTCAGCTTATGATGACAATCCACTATGCATGTGAAGATATATGAAGATAATGACATGCATAATGGAAAATGGACGTCTGCAGAATGAGATAAGTGCGGAATTTATCGTCGCACATGCGAAATTTATCTTCACAAAACAGGGTGGCAAACAAGTAGCAGACGACCATCTGGTTTAAGTGCTACAACTCATAAGAACCAAATGTAAAACAAGAGTTGTAAGCACAAAGAAAAATATAACAAAACATAAAGCACCCGCCCATATGGACCCGCTTGAAGACTATCAACCCATATGCTTCTCCCCCTTTTGTCAGCAAGGACCAAAAAGGTTTGAAGACATAGAGTGTCTACTCGTTCCCAGGAGCAGCAAGGTCGTTGGAGGTGTTTGGCGGTGCAGAAGAGCTTGGAGGTGCTGAAGCAGGTGGCGGTGAGGTAGCATCGTCTTCTTCATCAATGATTCTGGCAGTGACTGTGGCAGCAGATGAAGAAAACTCAAGAGTCTTCAAGTGATGGTGTGCTTCGCATCACAACCCTTCTAGGAGGTGTGGTGTCAAACTTGAATCGCTCAGTGAAGCCATCCTCTTCAAGTTCAGCTTCAGTACACATCATTGATAGCCCTTTCCATGTACGACGACAGGTTTCATGAGTAACGAAAGCATTCTTGGTGGCAAGATTTCGAAGACGATTAACATCCACCAAGAGGCTTTTCATCTGACGCTTTAGCCAGTCATGATGCCTATCTTGTTTTTGATGAAGGGCCACAAGAAGCTCTTGGTTATTGAGAACACGAGCGCGCTTCTTGGGTCTTGAAGCAGTTGCATTGTCAGTGGCTTCAGTTGAAGCAGGGTGTGGTGCACGTGTAGTGCCAGCCAAAGGATACACCCTGAAGATGGCTTCAACACCTTCATCGTTCTGAGTGAAGCTCTGGTGTTCTGCATTCTTAAGACTCAAAGGTTGCTTGGCAGGCTCAGGATATATAGCTTCAGTAGAGGTATCCACATCTAGCAAGAAGATCCGATGGTTGCGAGCTGAGGGCTGATATGAGATCGCAGAGTGAAGCTTGATCAGTCTCATTACCCAAGGAGCATAGTACTTTAAACCAAACAGATCTGAGCCTGATGCAGCTAGTTGGCGTATGAAGAAATCCTGTGCGTTGAAGCATTTGCCATGAAGGATACAGAATATCAGAGTCTTCATTGCACCCTCGATCTTGGCATTTGGAGGCCCTTTAATAGGCCAGAGAGTCCGCCGGATAATGTGATAGATGGTCCTGGGCAGGTACTCAAAGTCTTCAACGAAGAACTCTGTTGGATAAGGAGCATCGTGGGGCAATGGCTTCATCATGGAGAGCATCTGACTCATATTTGGTTCAGGCCTCTGGAATATGCTCTCAAGAGCTTCAGTGTGCAGTGGACAGCCTTCCTCGAAGAATTCGCCAGGAGTGGGCAGGCCGGTGAGCTCAATGATATCAAATGCATTGGCTTCGTGATGGACATTGCCGGTCATCCACTCCAGGGCCCAAGTCTTCGGATCTCTGTTGTATCCTTTGATGTGGAGGGTGGCATAGAATTGCAGCAGAAGCTCTTCATTCCAGTGCTCTTCATCAGTTATAAACTGCAGCAGACCCACTTGCTTGAAGCAATCCAGCGCTTCCTCTAAACAGGGCAGACCAGCAATGGCTTCAACATCAAGGCGCTTGTGCGGGAAGATGCGACCTTGGTTGTATAGGATGCATGAATAGTAGCTGCGCTAAGGATAGCTCCAGAACCTATCTGATGAGATCCTTTCCCTTGAATAGGGGTTCTTGGAGCTGTTGAAGAACGTATTATCTGCCTTGAAGCTATTGATGTCAAAGGAGCCAGGTGCTGATGCAGGACCTGGGAACCTTGGCAGCCTTGAGACTGGCTTCTGGACATGAGGCCTGTGCTCAACATGGTAATCAAATTGAGGACCTGCAGCAGACTCAGGAACATAAGTGTCTGGATCAGTAGCTTCGCTGTCTTTTGAAGCTTTTGGTAGGGAGGGCTCCACATTGGCTTGAGTGTTGGTTGTGGCAGCCTCAACATTTTCAGCCTCCGCTTGACTAGCTGGAGGGTCGGTTACAAGCACGTTCTCCTAGAGAACTGCTTCTTGGTGGAGCGGGGGAGTAGGATCTTGTGGTACTTCTTCATTTTCTTCGGCTGATGCAGCCGGAATGTCTTCAGCATAGACTTGAGGCCTTGGACCTTTGCGAAGCCTGCGGAGCGCAGACAACGCCTGTGGGGTTGGAGTGGGCTGGGCATCAAAGTCTTCTTCCTCTTGAGGGCGATCCGCCCATGACGCATCTTGTGCAATTGGCGTCAGAGGACGACCAATGCTGATGAGTTCACTGTGTTCATACTGAGGAAGGGCTGCATCATCTTGTACATTGTCCTGATGACCAATGTCTTCAGCAGCAATGGGGTCGGCTGCTGGTATGTCTTCAGCTTCAGGAGCCTCTGTGGAAGCAGGCTCATGAACTGTCAGTTGTCGTTCTGCGTTGGGGTGAACCATAGAAATATGTTCAACTATCAAGGGCTCTGTGGGAGCAGCCCGAGATTTCTTGATCTTTCGCTTCTTCTTGCTAGGGGCAGTAGGAGAGGCTTCAGAGCTTTTCCTTTTCCTGGCTTCAGCCTCAGCAGTTCTTGTCTTCTTGAGCTCTAAAGCTGTTGACCGGCTCTTTGGCTTCGAGCCAGTCATTGCAGTTGGGAAGACAATTGGAACTGCTTCTTGCCTAGGTGCTTCTGGTTCAGCCATAGCAGGCTTCTTCTTCTTCTTCGCGGCCATCTTGGGGTCGATGCCAGGACGCCCAAGTGCCTTGCGCTTCTCAGCCTCATTGTAGGCTTGTACACATCTTTCAGCCAGAGACTTCATCCGCTCACGTGAACCCTGAGCTTCTGCATGCTTCTTCAGAAAATTTTCCTTTAGCTCATGCAACATGGTCTTGAAGCTCTTCACTTCTTACACGTTCAGCTTGGCCATATTCTTCTTGAACTGAGCCTTTTCACGATCAATTTTCTGCTTCAGTTCAACAATGCGCTGGGCAATTGCAAGTTCTGAAGCAATAGCGCCTTGGAAGGCTATGCTGAGGCCAATGGGCAGCTGCAGATCTTTGAAGCTGATGTTTGGTGTGGCAAACCATTCATCGATGAAGTTGTGGATGATGGCGACATCAAAGAGAGGCAAATTGTTGAAGATTTCAGCTTCTTCTTTGCTCTTGATGAGCTGCTCTAGAGCGTCATCTCCAAGATCTTCATCACTTGACAGATCAATGGCTTCGCCATGCAGAATGGCAGCAGCTGTGAGCTCTTTGCCGGTGTGTGGCTGAGGCACCTTGGCCTTTTGGGGCTTGGAGACGCGGGATACATCTTCAGACTGCACACTGTCTTCAGGAGGTGCAGTTGCCAATGGCTTCGCCCTTGAGATTTTTGATGAAGGGGCCGGCTTTGTAGCTTTTGGCTTCTTCGACTGCTTTGGCTTCGGTACAGCAGGAGCTTCATCAGACTCAGAGTCAGCTGGAGGGTCATTCACGACAGTCCCTTGGACTAAGATGCGGGTGATGAGGCCCTCAAGGTTGGCATACGGACCGATGATATTGGGTTCTGCGTCGCGAGTGCCATCTGCCCTTGGTGCGGAGGGACCAGGGTTGAAGTCTAACCCCAACTTCTTCTTGTTCTGCTTCGCTGATTGTTGGGCAAACTCGAAGTTGCGCTTGAATAGATTGTTGTCACGACACCAGAGTAGTGACGACGGATGTGCATCATCAGGCTGTGGCCCATGAACCATGCATGGATAGAAGCTTTGGGCAATAGCTTCATCTCTGGACCTGGGTACAAGGTTCTTGTATAGGATGTCTCCCCACGGTCTTTTGATGGCACTTTTCTCAGCATACTCTTGGGTTGTGAAGCGGTATTTGAACCATTGTTCAGCCCAATAGCGTCGAATCCATTGGATTCGGGTCTTGCGCTGCCCATAATTCTCTTCAGGATCTGTTTTATACATTTCTGCCAGGTCTTCAGGCAGATCTTTGGAAGTTCCTTCACGTTGCTGTCTGCCCCCCTTCCTTGCTGCTACTTCTGAAGCCATAAACTTTAACTTGAAAGGCTTCAAAGGCTTTCTTTTGCTGGACCAACAGGAACTGGCTTCAGGAGAATTTATGTGATGTTGTAGGAATTCTGCAAATGAATGCAGACTATGAGAACCGAAGGATTCTCCCACGGACATGTACCTTTGACAGCATTAAGGTGCGAGGGAAGGGGAAGAGGTCATATGCATTCTCAGAAGATTTTGAAGATAAATCAGTTTAGAAGACATTGACCTCATCGTGCGAAGACATTCACTCATAGATAAGAAGTTGGTTCCAGATTTGTACGAACCCACAGATCAGTACAAGTGAGGAATCTAACTACTTCATGAAGCACAAGTGAATATACTAGGCATGTTATGAGATGCAGATTGAGAGATCTAACTTGTGTGAAGAGAAACTTCTTATGGTAGAAAGTGACAGAACTATAAGATCAAATGGGGCTGTAAAAAGAAGTTTTATTTACCACACTTGGAACTGCTAGACGGAGTGGGAGATGATGCCGAGCAGTTCAATCCTCCGTGCGCTAACTTGGCGATGGAAGACACCTACGACGATGGCGGAGAGGACGATGTCCGCGATCGGCGTGAAGACGGCGTCGGAGAGGTTGCGGCAGCGAAGCGCTTCGTCGCCGACGTCGTCGAGAGCTAGCGGTGGCGCTAGGGTTCGTGCGAGGGTGGAAGAAGGAGATAATGACCGCGGTAAGTGTGAATTTATAGTCGCAGGGGCGGCACTGTGCTATTACTTAGGTGCCCCTGGCGATTCGCATCTGAGGAACGTGGCCATCATGCGGTATTTTGGGGGCAGTTCCACTTCCCACGCACGCATGGATTGATGGGTGGTCGTTCCTACTTCTCCGGATTTCACGTGGATAAATGAGCATTGAAAACGGACTTAAATGTTGTCTTTGTGTCTTCTGCTGACAAGGACGCAGAGAAGACATTCAACAGTTTCAATAGAATGCATATGACTTGGAGAGATAGAGTTTGAGATCGAAAGCATAGAGAAGTTTGGGGTCCGATCACATTCACTTAGTTCAAAAGATTCAAACAAGAAGACATAGACAGAACACTAGTGTATATATATATATATCTATATAATCAACGTAGTGAAGATAATTATGAAGACATGTTGAGTTCGAAGCCAAACCAAATGTGAAGACATTGCAAGGTAACGCCATGAGTGAAACACTTCAAAATAGAAAGTTTGGTGGTGGCGTTACCCACCGTATAGGAAGTATTAGACCCAGACACGGCGCACAATTATCGTGGCGCTCCGAAGTCAAATTCCACATTAATGTATTCACACTTAGAATGTATGTCTTCATTGATTGAAGATATACTTTACTTCGTGTGTTGCACATCTAAGTCATCAATATGCATAAGGGTTAGGATGTGTGCCTGATCACAGGACATTTGAGGATTCCAGGATATTTAGCTCACACCGTAACTTGCAAAACCTCTTCTCATCCAAAGGCTTGGTGAAGATATCTGCCAATTGCTCTTCAGTGTTGACGTGTATGATATCAATGTCTTCCTTCACAACATGATCTCTGAGAAAGTGATGATGAATTTCAATGTGCTTTGTCTTCGAGTGCTGAACTGGGTTGTTGGCAATCTTGATGGCGCTTTCGTTGTCGCAGTAAAGTGGCACTTGCTTCAGATGAATACCATAGTCCTTGAGTGTTTGCTTCATCCACAGAAGCTGAGCGCAGCAAGATCCAGCAGCAATGTATTCAGATTCAGTAGTGGAGAGAGATACATAGTTCTGCTTCTTTGAAGACCAACATACAAGTGATCGTCCCAGAAAGTGACATGTGCCTGATGTAGACTTGCGATCAACTTTGTCACCAGCATAATCAGCATCCGAGAATCCAACCAAATCAAACTCTAAGCCCTTTGGATACCATAATCCTAGAGTTGGGGTGTGAGCCAAATATCAAAGAATTCGCTTCACAGCTAAGTGATGCGACTCCTTTGGTGCCGCTTGAAATCGAGCACACATGCAAACACTAAGCATAATATCTGGCCTAGATGCACATAGATAAAGTAAAGAACCAATCATGGAGCGGTATACCTTTTGATCGAACTCTTTACCATTGTCGTCAGGACCCAGATGATGTTTGGCTGGCATTGGTGTTGTGAAGCCCTTGCAGTCTTGCATACCGAACTTCTTCAGGCAATCTTTGAGGTACTTCTCTTGAGATATGAAAATGCCATTGCGTTGTTGTTGTATTTGAAGACCAAGGAAGAACTTCAGCTCCCCCATCATGGACATCTAATATTGTTCTTGCATCATATATCCAAACTCTTCACTGTACTTCTAATTTGTGCAGCCGAAGATAATGTCATCCACATATATTTGGCACACAAACAGTTCACCATCATATGTCTTCGTGAAAAGAGTGGGATCTAGGGAACCAGGTATGAAGCCTTTGCTCTTCAGGAAATATTTGAGTGTGTCATACCAGGCCCTAGGGGCTTGTCTAAGGCCATACAGTGCCTTGTTGAGCTTGTATACCATGTCAGGATGTTTTGGATTTTCAAAGCCAGGCGGTTGTGCAACATACACTTCTTCTTCAATCTTGCCATTGAGAAAGGCACTCTTCACATCCATTTGATATAGAAGTATGTTATGATGATTTGCATAGGCCAGCAGTATGTGTATGGCTTCAAGCCTAGCCACAGGAGCAAACGTTTCATCGAAGTCAATGCCTTCCACTTGAGTATATCCTTAAGCAACAAGACAAGCTTTGTTTCTGACAACTTGACCATGCTCATCTTGCTTGTTGCGGTATATCCATTTGGTGCCTATTATGTTGTGCTTCCGTGGATCGGGACGCTTAACCAGTTCCCATACATTATTCAGCTCAAACTGTTGAAGCTCTTCTTGCATAGCTTGAATCCATTCAGGTTCCATGAAGGCTTCTTCAACTTTCTTGGGTTCTGATATTGAGACGAATGCGAAGTGCCCACAGAAATTTGCTAGCTGAGTTGCCCTTGAACGAGTGAGTGGACCAGGTGCATTGATGCTGTCAATTATTCTGTCAATCTGCACTTCATTGGCAACTCGAGGGTGTACAGGGCGAAGACTTTGCTCTTGTTGATCTGTGTTGTTGTTGGGAGGAATATCTTTAGACTGAGCATTGTCTTCATGTTGATCAGGTGCTGAGATGATAAGTTCTTCTTCAGGATGAGCTTCAGAAGGTATAATCTCTCCAGTTCCCATAAGCTTGATTCATTCACTAGCTGGAACTTCATCTAGCACATTTGGCAGTTGCTCTCTTTGCGAACCATTGGTCTCATAGAACCACACATCCACTGTTTCAACCACTTTGTAATGAAAGAGATTGAAGACTCTGTAGGAGTGCGAATCCTTTCCATATCCAAGCATAAAACCCTCATGTCCTTTTGGTGCAAATTTTGAAGTGTGATGTGGGTCCTTGATCCAGCACCTTGTGCCAAATACTCTGAAGTAACTGACATTTGGCTTTTTGCCAGTAAGGAGCTCATAAGATGTCTTGTTCAGAAGCTTGTGAAGATAAACACGATTGATTGTGTGGCATGCAGTGTCAATGGCTTCAGTCCAGAATTTTCTTGGAGTCTTGTATTCATCTAGCATCGTTCTGGCCATCTCAATGAGTGTTTTGTTCTTGCGTTCGACAATGCCATTCTGCTGTGGCGTGTACGGAGCTGAGAATTCATGTGTGATGCCCAAGGTATCAAGATATGTATCAAGGCCAGTGTTCTTGAATTCAGTGCCATTGTCACTTCTGATGTGCTTTATCTTGGCGCCAAAATTGTTCATAGCACGATTGGCGAAGCGTCTGAAGACATCCTGCACTTCAGTCTTGTAAAGGATTATGTGCACCCAAGTATATCTAGAGTAATCATCAACAATGACAAAGCCATAGAGGCAAGCAGTAGTAGTAAAAGTTGAGTAGTGAGTGGGACCGAAAAGATCCATGTGAAGCTGTTCGAAGGGTCGAGTAGTGGTCATGATTGTCTTCGAGGGATGTTTTGCCCTCGTCATCTTCCCTGCTTCACAGGCACCGCATAAGTGATCTTTCATGAACTTGATGCCCTCGATGCCTATGACATGCTTCTTCTTCTCAAGGGTGTGGAGGTTCCTCATGCCAGCATGCCCAAGCCTCCGATGCCAAAGCCAGCATTCTGAAGCTTTTGCAAGAAGACATACTGCAAGTTGTGGCCCTGCTGAGAAATCTACCACATACAAATCATCTTTCCGATACCCTTCAAACACTAGAGACTTGTCAGATTCCATTAGTACCAGGTAACGATATTTTCCAAACATTACGATCATGTTCAAATCGCAGAGCATTGAGACAGACATTAAGTTGAAGCCAAGGGATTCAACAAGCATCACTTTATCCATGTGTTGATCCTTTGAGATTGCAACTCTACCTAGACCCAATACCTTACTTTTACCAGTGTCAGCAAATGTGATGTGGCTCTTGTCGGATGGACATAAGGTTGAGTCCATAAGAAGGCTTCTTTTGCCAGTCATGTGATTTGTACATCCACTGTCAATAATCCATTCTGAAGACTTTGAAGACGCTGGTGTCGTACCCTACAGTGCAGTTAGGGGGATAGGCTTCACGAAGAGAATTGTGAAGCAAAAACATTTGACGAACCAGTGGGTTATGAAAGCTTAGATCCAGATTAGGACTAATAGGGCTAGTAGCATGCGATTCAGGAACAAAGTACATAATGATGCCATTCGGGCATTTTATCTTACGCCCTACAAGATTTTTAAGGTCCCCAGCAAGCGTCAGAAGATTTTGGTTTTCTGCTGAAGACCTTTCCCTGCAAAAGAGAGTTAAGCCTTCTTAACCACCCACATCTTCAAGGGTGGCTTAGAAGCAATAAGTCTAAGTGCAGCATCTGAGAATTTTGGCTTTGAAGCCTTTGCAAACAGTCTTGCAGGTGGACAATAGTACTCATAAGAATAAGCAGAATAATTTTTGGTCATATGAACATGACGGTTTGATGAACCGCTCTCATATTCATATGCCTGAGTATGGTTTCCCTACAAAACATTTGCGTTAGTGTGACTCAGGTGAGTCCTCTGTTTGTATGAAGCCTTTGGACCGTATGAAGCCTTTGGTCTGAGGTTTGTCTTCTTCAAGTGAGGTGTCATGAAGACATTCACAGGAAGATTTTCCAGACACTTTTTCGGAACCCAGATCTTCATCATAGGCGGTCCATTCCTGCAGTTAGTACCAATGTACCTGGCAAACACTTCATTATTCTGATTCTTAAACAGTTTATAGTTTGCATCAAAAGATTCATCAATAACAATGGGGTTAGCACAAGTGAAGCCAGATAAATGGGATGGATCTGCTGAAGGTTCCTTTGCAGCAACCCATGTGGTTTTGGGGTACTGCTCAGGTTTCCAGTAAGAGCCATCTGCATTTATTTTCCTCACGAACCCAACACCCTCTTTCCTAGGGTTTTGGTTCAGAATCTGCTTCTTGAGGACATCACATAATGTCTGATGTCCTTTAAGACTTTTGTACATCCCTGTTTCAAGCAATGTCTTCAACCTAGCATTCTCATCAACAATAGCAGTAGTATCCTCAGCAAAGGGGTTAGTTACCACATCAACAGTTGAAGATATTGCAATAGCAGTAGCAGTGGAACATTCAGCAACAGAAGTAGCATTATCACGCTCAATGCATTTAAGACATGGTGGTTCAAATCCTTCCTGAGCGGAACTGATCTGTTCGGCGTGAAGTGACTCATTTTCCTTTTGAAGATCTTCATGAGCCGCTCTCAATTTCTCAAGTTCTTGCTTCCTTTGAATATAATCATAGGAAAGCTTTTCATGAGTTGTTGAGAGAGTATCAAGACGATCTTCAAGTTCCTGATACTTAACGTAAAGATTTTTTATGTCTTCAATTAAGGATTCAGATCGAGTCATTTCAGCACCCAACAGATCATCGCTTCTGTCTAACAGTTTTTGAATATGTTCCATAGCTTTCTGTTGTTCAGTTGCAATTTTAGCAAGTGTTTTGTAGCTGGGTTTTGAATCACAGTCAGAGTCATCGTCACTAGATGTTTGATAGCGAGTAGTGCGTGTGTTTACCTTGGCACCGTGTGCCATGAAGCAGTAGGTAGGAGTGGAGTCGTTCTTGTCATTTGCATCGGTGTCGGTGATGAAGTCATTGTCTTTAGTGTTGAAGATGGACTTGGCGACGTATGCTGTAGCCAGACTCGCAATGCCAGAATCAGACTCCTCCTCAGACTCCACCTCTGCCTCCTCAGAAGCGGACTCCTCCTCTGAATCCATTTCCTTGCCAACAAACGCACGTGCCTTGCCAGATGAGCTCTTCTTGTGTGATGAAGACTTTGAGGAAGACTTGGAAGAAGACTTTGAGTATTTCTTCTTCTTCTTGTCGTCAGAATCATATTCCTTGCTCTTCTTCTTCCTTCTGTTCTCATTGTCCCACTGTGGACACTCAGAGATGAAGTGTCCAGTTTTCTTGCACTTGTGACATGTTTTCTTCTTGTAGTCATGAGCAGAAGCTTCATCATTCCTTGAGCTTGATCGTGAAGATTTTCTGAAGCCTTTCTTCTTGGTGAATTTTTGGAACTTCTTCACTAGCATTGCAAGTTCCCTTCCAATGTCTTCAGGATCATCAGAACCGCTGTCAGATTCTTCTTCAGATGAGGAAACAGCTTTTGCCTTCAAGGCACGAGTTCGCCCATAGTTTGGACCGTAGATATCTCTTTTTCTCAGAAAGCTGAAACTCATGTGTGTTGAGCCTCTCAAGTATGTCAGAAGGATTGAGTGTCTTGAAATCAGGACGTTCTTGAATCATCAGGGCTAGGATGTCAAACGAACTATCAAGTGATCTCAGCAGCGTCTTGACGACTTCATGTTTGGTGATCTCAGTTGCGCCGAGGGCTTGAAGCTCATTTGTGATGTCAGTGAGTCTGTCAAATGTGTGCTGGACATTCTCATTGTCATTTCGCTTGAAGCGGTTGAAGATATTGCGAAGGACACTGATTCTTTGATCTCTCTGGGTTGAGATGCCTTCATTGACCTTGGAGAGCCAGTCCCAGACCAGCTTGGATGTCTTCAAGGCACTCACACGGCCATACTGTCCTTTGGTCAAATGACCGCAGATGATATTCTTGGCAGTAGAGTCCAGTTGAGTGAACTTCTTGACATCAGCAGCAGTGACACCTTTTCCAGCCTTGGGAACGCCATTCTCGACGACATACCATAGGTCGACATCAATGGCTTCAAGATGCATGCGCATCTTATTCTTCCAGTAGGGATATTCAGTTCCATCAAAGACGGGGCACGCAGCGGAGACTTTGATTATCCCTGCAGTCGACATAGCTAAAACTCCACGTGGTTAAACCGAATCACACAGAACAAGGGAGCACCTCGCTCTGATACCAATTGAAAGTGCGTTATATCGACTAGAGGGGGGTGAATAGGCGATTTTTATGAAAGTCTTCAAAACGTGGAAGTTATGAAGACAAACAGTAGAGATAAGCCTATCACTATGCAGCGGAAGTTAGATTACACTAGGCAAGCCATGGTCAAGTATTCAATAGAGTGAAAGCACAATGACAAGTAGCTGCAGTGTAATAAGGATCAGGTAGGAAGAAGTTATGAAGCGAAACAAATCATACAGTTACGTTGTGAAGACAAAAGGTATAGCAAGCATGCACTGGCTTCACAATGAGTAACAGTAAGTAAAAGGAAGTGAAGATGAAACCAGTGACTCGTTGAAGACAATGATGTGTTGGACCAGTTCCAGTTGTTGTGACAACTGTACGTCTGGTTGGAGCGGCTAGGTATTTAAACCTTAGGACACACAGTCCCGGACACCCAGTCCTGAACACGCAGCTCAGGACACCAAGTCCTCACCGTATTCTCCTTGAGCTAAGGTCACTTAGTCCTCGCCCAATCACTCTGGTAAGTCTTCAAGGTAGACTCCCAAACCTTCACAGACTTCGTTCACTGGCAATCCACAATGTCTCTTGGATGCTCTGAACGCGACGCCTAACCGTCTGGGGATGCACAATCCTCAAGTGTAATAAGTCTTCAGATCACACAGACAAGAAGACTTAAGTGATGCCCAATGTTCTCTGGCTCTGGGTGGTTAGGGCTTTTCTCCTCGCTAGGAATTTTCTCTCAAAGGTTTCAAGGTGGGTTGCTCTCAAACGACAAAAATCGTGCACTAAAATCTGAGCAGCCAACCATTTATGGTTGTAGGGGGTGGGCTATTTATAGCCACTTGGCAACCCGACCTGATTTGTCCGAAATGACCCTGGGTCACTAAGGAACTGACACGTGTCTCAACGGTCAGATTTCAAACTCTCTTGGCAACTTTACTTGGGCTACAAGCAAAGCTGACTTGTCCGGCTCTGGACAAGATTCGCTCTCATTGTCTTCACTCGAAGACATAGGTTTTTGGTTTAGGCATCACTTCAGTCATTCTGACTGGTTCTCCTAGACCCCACTTAACAGTACGGTGGTTCCTATGACTCAACACAAAAGAAAAAGAACTACGAAAGATCTAAGTCTTCGAGCTCCATAGGCTTCATATCGTGTCTTCTTTTGTCATAGTCTTCAATGTGAATATCTTCATATACCACCTTTGACTTCAATGTCTTCATACAATTTTTAGGGGTCATCTCTGGTAGTAAAACCGAATCAATGAGGGACTTCTACCTGTGTTATCCTGCAATTCTCACAAACACATTAGTCCCTCAACTAGGTTTGTCGTCAATACTCCAAAACCAACTAGGGGTGACACTAGATGCACTTACATCGAGCTTTGCTATTATAGTTGGATCTTATGTTTCTCCTCCCCCTCTTCTCTCTTGTAATGAATTGAGTTTCCCCTTTGAAGTTATCTTATCGGATTGAGTCTTTAAAGATTTGAGAACACTTGATGTATGTCTTGCGTGGGATACCCGTGGTGACAATGGGGTATTCTATTGATCCACTTGATGTATGTTTTGGTGATCAACTTGCGGGTTCTGCCCATGAACCTATGCATAGGGGTTGGCACATGTTTTCGTCGTGATTCTCTGGTAGAACTTTGGGGCACTCTTTGAGATCCTTTGTGTTGGTTGAATAGATGAATCTGAGATTGTGTGACGCATATCGTATAATCATACCCACGGATACTTGAGGTGACAATGGAGTATCTAGGTGACATTAGGGTTTTGGTTGATTTGTGTCTTAAGGTGTTATTCTAGTACGAACTCTAGGGCTGTTTGTGGCACTTATAGGAATAGCCCAACGGATTGATTGGAAAGAATAACTTTGAGGTGGTTTTGTACCCTACCATAATCTCTTCGTTCGTTCTCCGCTATTAGTGACTTTGGAGTGACGCTTTGTTGCATGTTGAGGGATAGTTATGTGATCCAATTATGTTAGTATTGTTGAGGGAACTTACACTAGCGAAAGTATGAACCCTAGGCCTTATTTCCTATCATTGCAATACCGTTTACGCTCACTTTTATCACTTGCTACCTTGCTGTTTTTATTATTTCAGATTACAAATACCTTTATCTACTATCCATATACCACTTGTTTCACTATCTCTTCGCCGAACTAGTGCACCTATACAATTTACCATTGTATTGGGTGTGTTGGGGACACAAGAGACTCTTTGTTATTTGGTTGCAGGGTTGCTTGAGAGAGACCATCTTCATCCTACGCCTCCTACGGATTGATAAACCTTAGGTCATCCACTTGAGGGAAATTTGCTACTGTCCTACAAACCTCTGCACTTGGAGGCCCAACAACGTCTACAAGAAGAAGGTTGTGTAGTAGACATCATGGAAGTAGCTAGTATGTGAACATTGGACATGGAACATTAACTTACATTTTGAATATAACTAACATTTTGAATATTACGCTAACTCAATTTCTAAACACCACTATCAGGTAGGAGTTGAATTTTTTGGTACTTCCCTAATTGAATTTGAGTTTTAAGGCCAAATCAACTTCATATAAACTATAAATTTGGGACTACCTATATGTTATTGGCCAGAAAATTCACATATTGTTGATTTTAATAGGTAACAGATCCAACTCCATTGTTTTCTTTCTTCTACCTTTAGCCACCACCTCTGCCAATCTTCTTCCCTAACCCATTGTCATCTAAGGGCTACAACCACTGGTCCTACCATCGCACCTTGGCCAAGCCTGTTGAAAGGATCAATATAGTTGACTAGAGGGGGTGAATAGGCAACTAACAATTTTTAGCTTTTCTTTAACAATTTAAATCTTGCATCAAAGTAGGTTTGTCTAGATATGCAACTAGGTAAGCAACATATATGATGCAACAACAACAAGCACACAAGCAAGAAAGGGATGCAACACAAAGTAAGCTTGCACAAGTAAAGGTACGAGATAACCAAGAGTGGAGCCGGTGGAGACGAGGATGTGTTACCGAAGTTCCTTCCCTTTGAGAGGAAGTACGTCTCCGTTGGAGCAGTGTGGAGGCAGAATGCTCCCCAAGAAGCCACTAGGGCCACCGTATTCTCCTCACGCCCTCACACAATGCGAGATGTCGTGATTCCACTATTGGTGTCCTTGGAGGCGGCGGCCGGACCTTTACAAACAAGGTTGGGGCAATCTCCACAACTTTATTGGAGGATCCCAATGACACCACAAAGCTTCACCACAATGGAATATGGCTCCACGGTGATCTCAACCGTCTAGGGTGCTCAAACACCAAAGAGTAACAAGATCCGCAGGGGATTAGTGGGGGAAATCAAATTTCTCTTGGTGGAAGTACAGATCGGAGCCTTCTCAACCAGACCCTAGAAAATCAACAAGTTTGATTGGCCAGGGAGAGAGATCGGGCGAAAATGGAGCTTAGAGTAACAATGGAGCTTAGGGATGAAAGAGGTAGTCAACTCGGAGAAGAAGACTCCCCTTTTATAGTGATAGGACAAATCCAACCGTTATCCACTTACTCGGCGCACGACATGCGGTACTACCACACCAGACATGCGGTACTACCGCAAGGGCATGCAGTACTACCGCGGGGCACTCCAGTACTACCGCATGCGCGGC
The DNA here is from genome assembly GCF_002162155.2 of Triticum dicoccoides. Lineage (NCBI taxonomy): Eukaryota > Viridiplantae > Streptophyta > Magnoliopsida > Poales > Poaceae > Triticum > Triticum dicoccoides. The sequence goes on from NC_041382.1 coordinate 659,325,049, forward strand.
AGGAGCTAGACTAGCCCTGATGCGTTGAAGCAAAGAGCGGTAGAACCGCCGGAGCGGTACTACCGCTCCACCTTGCGGTACTACCGCAAAGCAGAGTTTGTCTGGGCTGGGAAGGCACGGACGAATAAAAATACATCCGTGGCTACTTCCGCTGAGTATCGATCTGTGCAAAACTCCGACACGGTACTACCGCACACAGGGAGCGATACTACCGCGCAGGGCGCGGATGTAAAAAAATACATCCGCCCCTACTTCTGCCCGTGCTGTTGTGCCCGGCCCGAGGCCACGGTACTACCGCGCCCGGGGAGCGGTACTACCGCAAGGGCCTGCGATACTACCGCGATCCCGGCTGGTTCTACCGTGGGCCACTGCGGTACTACTGCTCCCATGAGCAGTACTACCGCATGCCACAACACAATGAACACTAAGAGTCCTTCATTTTGCAGACACACGGATAAACGGTGGTTGCTCCAAAGGTGCAAAGGAAAGGGGTGCAAAAGGAACAGACGTGTACGTGATGATTCCACCCAAACCTTTCCAACGCGGACCCCCTCTTAATAGTACGGCTTTCCTACGACTCAAATCCACCAAAAAGAAACGTAGGGAAAACTCCGTATTCACTAGACTCCGAGGGGCAACGAGTCGTCTTGTGCCTAAATCATGAGATATCTGAAATGCTCAATGCATACGATCAGTCCGCAAATGCATTGTCATCAATCACCAAAACCACTTAGGGATAAATATGCCCTTATACCTGTAACCTCGGGGATGGTTTTACCCTTCAATTCATCCCCTTCACCGCAAATTCCCTACCATGAACTAACCCTTGCACCGCAACCATGAATCTCCATCGTCATCGGCACTCACTCTAAACCTCATCGTTCTTGTCTCCAGCTTGGTTCAGGCTCGCATCCGCCACCATTTAGTTTGAATGGACATAAATCACCAAAATCAGACTATTAAGATACCGACTGTATTTTCTAAAATTTGGCCACACGAGCTTTAGCAAATTCATTAAAAATGTAGTAAATATTTGGTTGTTTTAGTTGCCATGCTTTGGCTAATGTTGACAAGGAAGACAAACCAAAATCAGCTGAGGATTTTGTACACAAAAATGCTAAACACACACGGCTTTACGAGATGTTTACGTGCCCTCCCACCAAATCAAAAATTGCACCTCTAACAACCCTGTAAAGATTCCGTGTGTGTAGCATTGCTGTTTTGTACACATGCCAAAATTGTGTGACGCCTCATGGTCAACAGGGCACCACTCACCATTCAACTTTTCTTTTGAGTGTACACTCACCATTCAACCTTTTTTTTAATGAGGCTTACCATCCAAGTCTTTTCCAGTGGAACTTAGCATTCAACATCTTTTTTAGACAAACTTAACTTTCAACTTTTTTTTGAGACAAACTTAACATTCAACCTTTTTTTGAGGGGAACTTAACGGCGAACTTAACATTCAACTGATTTAGATACTTCATTCCATAGTTTCTTTCTTTTTGAGAAAAACTTCATTCCATAGTTGAATAATGTTTCAGGCCCAAGCCCAATTACACCTCCAAAGCCCGACAGCACTACCGGCCCGGCGGTCAGGGCGCCCACGTTTATCGATCTTGCCCCGAGGCCTCGCATCTCGCGCACTCCCGCTCCATTAAAAGCCCAGCCGCGCCGTACCCAAAGCTCTCTCGAAACCCTAGCCGCCACCATCCACCAAGGCACCAACCCACAGCACACATCACACGTACGCGCCGACGGCGTACGCCATGCAGCGCGCCGCCGTAAGGTTCGCTTCCATGGCCGGCCGCCGCTTCGCTGCGTCGGCCACCCGCCCGGGGCTCCCAACTGGCGCGGCTCCTCTTTGGCCTGCCGCGGCGGTGGTCAACGGTACCACGCGATTATCCATCCAGCCAGCTTTTGCTGCTGCCGCGGCGGCTCTGTGTGCCCGGCGCGGTTACGCGGGCAGGTCTCTGAAGACGAAGACGGTCAGCAAGGAGGAGGAGGAGGACGACGACGACGACGACGGCGGCGGCGGCGACTTCTTCGATATGTCCTGCGACGAGGACTCCGACGACGACTCCGACAGCGACGATTTGGAGGACGCTGATCTGTATGCTTCCGGAAGTGACGAGTAGGAACCAGTGAAGAAGCGCGGGAGGTGCTGACTGCTGAGAGCTCGGCTCCGTCGAGAGATTTTGTTGTTTCGTTTCTTTCTCGAGATGGAGAACAAAATAAGCCATGCCATTTTACCACCAGGCATGCTCAACATTAAGTTGTAGTATGCTACAAGAAAATTGTTTGTAGTACCTAAATTTCAGCTTGTTGAATCGTCAATTTATTGAATTTCAGAGTGATATCTAGCCTACAGTCTGTAGGAAAATTTGGTACTTTGACAATGAGAATTAACTGTGCTCGTTGTGCAACAGATCAGCGGTGCTTCTTGCTTTTGTCTGCTGGTTCTCAGTGACAGTGCGCTGCTCCCTGGCTCTCAGTGCTTAGGCTCCGCTCCACGCTCATTTGTCGTTGTGCACCTTTTTCTTTGGAGAATCTCATGTGGTTGTGCATCTTTGCCCTAGCTTTTGTGTGCTGGTTTGCGAACGGGATCCGGGCAAGCCGATATAGGATGCAAACTTGTGAAGGGAATGCAAGCGAGCGAGGCTGAAGCTCTACAATGGACTGGGCTCGGTGTATGATAAAAAAAATCTCATGGGTTGGGCGGGCCACAACACGATTTTACCCTCTTGAATCTCCGCCGGTGGACATAGGGCAGCAAGCAAGGATACCAACATGCGGTGGTAGACAAATCAATTTGAAAGAGGTGTGAATGCTAGACTGGCAAGAAAACAAAGGAGCCAGGATGGCAGGTTTATTTGATGATTGTACTAGCACTTTAGACTACCTACGATAAGAGTAACATAGATGATAACATCATATTTATCTAGACAAAATAGATGACATGACAAGTAATTAATAACAAAAAAGAGGCATGTAGTAACATAGTTAGTTACTCATACTATGAGCAACATCACACTCATCAAGACAAGATGAGTTTAAAACGTAATAAATAAAGAGTTGTATGATGCCATACATACGTTACTCCCCACTAAAGAGATAGTAAGCATGTTACTGGTCTAATACTCCCCACTATGTGGATGAGCTCTCAGCTCAGTGGTCAGGGTGTAGTGTTGCCACCCAGCCGGCGCGAGTCGAACCTCGGTTCTTACACCGGGTCTCACATCTTCTTCTTTAATAAAAATCAGTAGGGCTTCTCCCCCTATTGGTCAAGTTTTTTTATTCCCCATTATGGATAGTCTTAAACACTATTTGCACCATTGCACGTGTTCCAAACTGGGCTCGATCGGGGCTCAACCCGATCCTGCATCCACCAATGGTCAATAACACTACGACACGTCAACCATTATTATTTGGTATTATATTTATTTTCTTTACTACCTTGTAATTTTTTTGAGGGGAATACTACCTTGTGTTGTAGGTGGAGGTGACCTCATTCTCCACTCTACCCAACCTCTCTCATCCATCTAGGCCCACTAGACCCTTCTAGCTTGGGAGAGTTAATTACCCAGTGCCCTTCAGTCTCCCTCATTCATCTGAATCCATCAGACTCTCTAGTTGGGAAGAAGAACATAAACCATAAAAAAGAGTAAAGAATAATGCAATCAAGGAGTCTCAAACCTCAGGCTTGCCTCTACATGTTGCTTGAACAAACCAGCAAGCGAGCACCTCACTCTTGTTTTGAATGAAAAAGTATTAAAACTACATGTCAACGCCTATTTATTCACCGAGACGTGAATCAACTAAACAATCCACCATTCTACTGCAAACCAACCTGTGGTTGGATGATTAGAGGGACAGTGGTATCCTCAGTCCATCAGGGTTCAAGTCCTGGTGCTCGCATTTATTTCTGGATTTATTTCAGGATTTCTGGCGATGCGCTTTCAGTGGGAGGTGCTCATAGGGGTAGGGTATGCGTATGTGCATTCATAGGGGTGAGTGTATGCACGTATGTATGAGCGCTTGCATCTGTACCGATGTTCAAAAAATCCACCATTCTACCCCCTCCCCCTCCTTCGGGGCTCCTCCCCTATTTGCACCCTCCAACCCCGCTCCTTCTCTTAATCTACGTCATTCTAGCTTCCGAATTTCAAAATCTTGGAATGGCTCCGCCGCTACAAATCTTGCACTGGTGCTCCCATGACCGTGCAATTACACAAATGCAGTGTTGTACGCTTGTTTGAGTTTTTCTTTGCAGTGTTGCAAGTTCATTGGTTGTTGTCTACCACTAATCCAATACAACTTCAATTAAAATACTTTATCTGTAGCCACGATCCTTCCTGTACGACAAGTGTTAGAATTGTGTCGAATATTGTGTACAAGATAGGTTACAGTTGGACTAGGAGTTGTATTGTGTTTACATAGGATGTGGAGTTGTGTCCTAATAGGACACTTGTATCCTAGGCCCCTCATATATAGCGGGGATAGACACACGATGTAACCTATGCCAACATAATAGCACAGGCGCGCAAGGGGGAGCCGGCGGCATGTGCCGGCGCCCGGGTGGGCGGTGTGCGGTATTGTGATGATGTCATGGGGAGGAGCGCCCGTAGTCAAACCCCGAGGATGTATTCATATCGGTAAACCTCGTTAACAAATCTCGGTGTCGTGCTTGTGTGATTACTTGGTCCTCGGATGATCGACGGTATGCTTTGAATTTATTATAACAAATGTATCAGAGCTAGGTTGTTCGGAAGCTGTGGATCGTTAATTCAGAGAAAGAATTGAGTTGAGATGTAGCCGGCTACGGCGTGGTTCTCGACGAGATTGGAAAAAGCAAGGATTCGACGATACTGGATCAGCGGAAGGCTACGCGTGCCTATTGTGGCAGCAGTGACGTGTGGCGATCGATCGGTGCATCGATCGGGCGAGCGTACAGGCGATGCGTATGGACGCGCAGCGAAGGCGGCAACCCAGGCAAGCGTGTGCGACTCAATCTCGTGGTGCAGTACGGAAGCGCGCGGTGTGGGCTGGCCCAGCGGGGCTAGCTGGTGTGCGTGTTGTGCTTGCGGACCAGGCGATGAAGGAGTTGACTAGGTGCTGCGTGGAAGGGCTGTGGTGCAGATCCGATTGATAGTTCAGGAGATTTTGTTTTGGACGCAAGGCAACAAATCGATTTGAGCGGAAAGAAAAATTCATCAAGCGGCATATCCATCGGGAGCACTACGTGCATAAGGAATTGACACAAAAGGCAGCGCTAGCATCTGGAGTTGAGCACGGGAGCTACACACGTGAAGACCAGAAGGTTGTTTTTGGTTGCAATTTGCTAGTAGTACAGATTTGCTGTGTACTTGAGCATCACGTGAGAGGAAAGTTCGGATAATTTTTCACATCGTCAGTCATACAAAGAATTATGATGTCATCGGGCATCAAGTTTGAGGTGGAGAAGTTCAACGGAACTGAAAACCTTTGGTTATGGCAAACAAGAGTGAAAGATTTGTTGGCACAACAGACATGCTTGAAGGCGTTGCGGGAAGTTATGACAGTTGAGATGGAAGTATCATGTGATGGATGAGAATTTGCCGAAGACGTTATGGGAGCCTTGAGCGTGTCATGCAGCCGGACAAGTTCGGCTGGGTCGGACTAGACAGTCTGACGGATCGACGCATGTCGGTTGGTACAGAAGAGGTGGTGAGATTGGCGATGACGACATAGGAGCGTGATGCTGATGGTGACCAACTTCTGGGGCGTGGAAACACGTGGCGCGGGCCTGAAGGCTTGTGTGGTTTCAACAAGACTATGGCGCGGGGTTGATTCAAGGTGCTGTGCACACGGAGTTTGAAGTCGACGAGGCGCAGGGGTGGATTGATCATCTACCATGGAGTCATGTTGAAGGTGGAGCTGGATTGAGGGGCTACGGTGTAAGGATCCATAGAATCGAAGCCTATTCAGCGGAAAAAGTGAGTGACATGCAGTTCGAACTGGAGCCTAGTGGTCTGATGGAAGCGTGAAACTCGTCATCGGTCGGTGGTGATCGGTGGTACTCTGCAGTGGAGGTTGAGTGGTGTGGTTTTGTGACCCTTGAGACTCGACCGGGACAGCGGAGACTCGACACGGTAATAGCGGCGGGGCGTGAGGTATGCACGGGGCATGGAGACGGGCCAGGGCTCTGGTGGTCATACATGTGGTAAGACAACTGCAAATTTGACTCGGGATGACTACAAATAACGGTGAAATTTTTTCAAGTTTCAGACAGACGGTCAAGAAAGGAGCTGTGGCGTTGAGTTCAGGTAACTCTTATGTGTGACACCCAATATGTGAGTTGTTCAGTTTCACCCAGGTCAGTGATCAATGTGTGATGGCGTTGGACGGATACTCTGGAAGTTGGAAGCACAAACTAAAGTAACAAGGAACTTAATTTTGCTCGAGTGTTGACTGTGGTCAAAAAAAGGAGGGACTACAAATTGCAAGTGGAGTCGTATGAAGTCTTTGAAGTAGCAACGGTACTCATGGGATAAACTCAAGTCCAATGTACATGGAAGTTTGACGCATTGACGAATTCAAGGAGGTGGAGAATATTCACCAAGGTGGAGTTTGTTAGAATTGTGTCAAATATTGTGTACAAGGTAGGTTACAGTTGGACTAGGAGTTGTATTGTGTTTACATAGGATGTGAAGTTGTGTCCTAATAGGACACTTGTATCCTAGGCCTCTCATATATAGTGGGGGTAGACACACGATGTAACCTATGGCAACATAATAGCACAGGCGCGCAAGGGAGAGCCGACAGCATGTGCCGGCGCCCGGGTGGGCGGTGTGCGGTATTGTGATGGTGTCATAAGAAGGAGCGCCCGTAGTCAAGCCCCGAGGATGTATCCATATCGGTGAACCTCGTTAATAAATCTCGGTGTTGTGCTTGTGTGATTGCTTGGTTCTTGAATAATTGACGATATGCTTCGGATTTATTCTAACAACAAGTGCCCGGTACTACAACAATCCGTTCATATGTTGTTCACTAACACATCAGACGGTGCATAGGAACTGCTCGTACACCTATCGGATGCACAACAATTTGATACATAGGATAATACTAGCAAAGCCCGCGCGGCGGTACGCCGCGCCCCGTTAATGCATCATGGTGAAACGTGTTACATGGTAGTAATGTTGGGTTGCCCTTTTCTTTTATTGACGAATTCGGACTTAAGACAAAAACCATATAGTGGGCCAAAGGCAAGTAATATAATGTCTGCAGGCAAATGTTAAAACATAGATTTAATCATCTCATTATCAATATATTTTTACAAAGTGGGAAGTACACATTGCGAATAGAAGATCGAACATGTTGTAGTCATTCATAGGTTATTCTAGTGTGGCCTCAAGCAGCATTTGGGTTGTGATAAAGTGGTACAGAGCTATTGCGATTAATGCACATAATTTTGTGGTGGTTTGGCACCGGTGTATGAGATAATTGAATATTTAGTTTTTGGGTGTCGAGGATACATGTGCAATAGTATGATGTGCAAAAAATGGTTGCATATTTTGCTAAGATCTTTCTCTGTCTTGTGTATTCATTTTGCTGAGTATTTATTTACTGGTGGGCCGTGTTGAACTCCCATTGCTTGGTGTGGACACATTCATGTGTTGAAATCGGGATTATCTGATTGCTTCAACTATATGATAAATATGATTGTTACTGATAATGGTAAAGTATGTGTGATCTATTCTATGACCGGCACACAAAAATTATGTTTATGGTGACCGAAAGGATTATGTGCATGATTTTTTGATTATTTAGTTCATTTTGGAAGTAATTTGTTTGTCTATTTGTGGAAGTAAATATACTTTAGTTGTATATGGTCTTTTTTATTACATTTTGGTACGTTGTAATACATTGTGCCTCTTTATACATGTGAGATAGAGAAATTTGTGAATTACAACAACTATACAACTTATTCATTGGACGATTGAGCATGTGTCTAGGGGTACATGTATTTATTTGAACTCATCTTTTTTTGCTTATAATCTAAATGCTACTCCCTCCGTCTCATAATGTAAGACGTTTTTGTAAATTATGTTACCTTGCAAAAGTGTCTTATATTATGGGACAAAGTAGTATTAGGTAAGTAGTCAAAAAACAATTGGAAAGTAAACAATTAGCACAAGTATGTGGTCACATCTTGTGACACGGTCGCTTACCCCCTGCATGATATACCTGATAAAACAGGAACTCCCTCAAAAAAAAAGAGATAAAACAGGACCTACCACCCGATAGAACGTGTTGTTGACCCGGAATCCAAATCACAATGAAAATGCAACACACACACACACACACACACACACCACACGCGTACACAGCCCGTCCCCCCACATCTGAAGTGACCTCCATTGATTAAGCAGTCGAAGAATGTAAAAAATCTCTAGAAACAAGAAAAACACGTCTTATTTGTGCATTATGTTGAATACTTCTATGTGGTGAGAAGAAAATCTATGTGTTGGTTTTGTTGAATTTTTTATATGGGCAGACACCAAATTATTGTTTTTCATTTCATTCAAAGTAGAAATGGTACATCTATATATCCATTGATTTATGTTTTTTTAACTTCTCATATTTTCGTGGGAGTTAATCTATACAAAATGCTTACCGATAAGCCATTGTTGCCATACTTACAATTGGTTGAGAATAATAAAAAAATGTCATACCCCTAGATAAATCTATATATGCTATGTTTAATTGTTGACCATGAAGTAGAAACTCAATTGCATTTTTTGGGGGGAAACAAAAATGCAATTACCTTTTTTTTGCAGGAAACAGAAATTCAATTGCCTTGAACATAGCAAATTAAGAGGGAACAAATAATCAATGCAAACAGTAATTTAACAAACCATTATGGATTTCCCTGGCATCATGCTCTCGTCCTTTGGAAGTTCAACATCTCCACTTAAGTTACAACCTGTAAATAAAATAGATCTAGTGGAAATAAAAGAAAGATCTGATATAAAAATGATGAGTCAATTCAGTCAAACCATTTTATTTTGAATTAGGCTAACCTGCATCACTCAATCAAACACTGTAATATGAAATACTGCACTGATCGATTCCTCGTGCAATTGATGTCAAACATGGACAATCAAGCGCATCCCTCTGGATCGTCGCGTCTCTCCAGCACATATATAAGTTGTACTCTCAGTCGATCAATGACAGAGATTTCATTTTTGATCTCGAACACGTTATCAGCCACGTTAGCTCTACCAAAGAGCAAAGGAGAGAGGAGGAAAAGATTGAAACTTGCCGGTGAGATGTCCGGCCTCATTTCCTTCCTCCTCCACCCGATCCACGAGGACGGTCGCTGGTGCCGTCCGCTTCGTCGCCGCCATGGAGTTGGTGGCCTCCGTCGCTGCATCCAGGCCATCAGTCACTTCGGTCGCCGTGCCGCTGGATGTGGCCTCTGTGGCGGTCACCGCGCCGCTAGACTGGAGCCTGTGGTGGCCACTGCTCGGCTGGACGCGCCCCAGCGGTGCTCACCACGCCCTTGGATGTGGCCTCGGCCGCCGCTGCATGTAGTGCACGCGGACCGCCAGTGAACGTGGGGCTTGACCCCTGGCTGGCTGGTGGCTGGCCCAAGCGCCCCATGGTGCACGAGGCCGCCCTCGCGCCTCCGGCAGCCCCCTGGGCTTCGCCTCGACCCCCTCCTCCGTCGGTGGAGTGGCTCATGCAGATGCCCGCAACCAAGTTTGTCGATTCAAGCCACAACCCGCCTTGTTTTTCCTCCTGTGCCGATGCGCTCCGCGGTGAACGAGGATGGAGCGCGCCCACGGCACCGCCTCTCCGCAGCCCAAGATGGCCGTAGGCTTGAGCAGCCACGTGGAACGGCGCTTCGGGCGCCGTCGCCGCCCTCGACCGCCGCTCCGGCTCGTGGGCTCCGGCGCGCCTATGATTTGCCGCCGCCCCGCTGCAGGGAGATCCTAGCGACCCCGTCGTCATCGCCTCTTCGTCGGACGAGGCGAGCTCCTCCTTCCGCGCCAAGCTCAGGGACTTCCGCAAGCCGTCCTCCCCCAGCGCGCGGCTCGCAAGATTCCTCAACACCATTTTCGCCGTCAAGCGCACGTCGTATGCGCGATCATCGGCCTCGTCGTCCTTGCGGTCCTGCCTAAGCAAGATGCATCATTGACGACGCACCATACCGTGCGGTTCATCGACAATGACCGAGAGACGCCAGTAACGGTGCTGGGGCAGACCTATGGACGGTGACGGCGCAGGAGGCGTCCTCCCGCTGGACTGGGGCTTGGGGACGAAACGCGGCAGCAACGACGGGAGCTTCGAGGTGTCCTCGAGTAGTGGCGCCAGGCCGTTCTGGGCATGTAGATGACTACGGTGGCCGACGTACGCTGCCGCTGGGAAGGAGAGAGCCTGTTCTTATATATAGGCTTGTGCGGCGGTGGCGGTGTGCTTCGATTTTGCTGGGGCCTTCCAGAGACGACGACCAGACACGCGGAGAGGATCGAGAGGATAGATGCAAACAAACGATCGCAGCGCAACGACAACAAAGAACAACAAAAGTCAGTCCGCACATGCACGAAGCCACGCAGAAGGATGCACGCAGCCTGCCGCACGACAGAGCCCATGCAAGCAGATCAACAGGACAGCGGCGGCCTGCACGTCCCCTGTCTGCCCCACATGCAATCAAAATTGCTAAACCAACCCAAAGAAACATGACGCTAGTTTAAAAAATTTGAATCAAAACACCGAATCCACAAGGCGTTTGTACACCGCCGTGTACCAAAATAATACCACGCGGCAAACCCAAAACTCACCAAGAGTCACTTTCATCCAAGTGGCTGAATCTCAAGGCAAAAACTTTGCCTGGAATAGAGGATTGGGTACTAGTTGCTAGACTAGAGTTAAAAGCAACTATATTATACAAACTCATGAAGACTCAAAAGCATCGGTCGGTCACATTCTGTCACTTTTTTTTTCAATATAAAAGCTGTAGCATCGGACTACTCCAAGTTTGTGTGGCGGGCCCTCATCTGGGCCGGGCTTTGGCCCAGAACACCCGCGAGCTCGAGCACCACCATCTCGAACAGCACAAACATGGCCCCCTCGTACAGGCTCCCCATCGGCAGCTTCGCCTGCGCCGCCGCGCCATCCTCGTCGTCAGCCATGGTCTGCGCGGGGAGGTGGGCCACCACGTCGGCCTGGCGCCCAGGGAAATCTCCCTCCGTCCTCGCGGTGAGCAGCACCACGCGCGTGCCGGCGCCTCGCGCCACGCCGCAGATGGCGTCGACGGTGGAGAACGCGCCCGGTCCCGCGGAGGCGACGAGGAGGTCTCCCGATAAGGCGGGCGGCGCCGTGACGTCGCCGACGCAGTGCGCGGGGAGGCCGAGGTGCGCCAGGCGCATGCAGAGGGCGCGCATCATGAGGCCCTCGCGCCCGACGCCGTGCACGAACACGCGGCCTCCCCGGGAGGACGCGGCGGCGAGCTCAGAGACTAGGACGGCGCGCGCCGGGGGGTGCGCGGATGGCGCGGCGAAGACGGCCGCGATCTGAGCGCATATGGCGGAGGCGTCGGCCGGCGCCGGGGAGGCGGCATCGCGGCCGCTCATCGTACAAGACCACAAGTTTATCTTATCCGCAGCTCTCGTGGAGTGGTGGAGCACTGGACTCCTTTGGTCAACGGCCTCAGCCCTTAGGATGCGGTTGATGGGGTATCATCACAAACTTCGGCCGCGCTTGGCATGGGGTATTTTTATACAGAATACCTGTATTTATTTTACAGGTGTATAATACTAGTACCATCCACACTTGGTTTTGAGCTGTAAAGGAAAACGACCGATGAATTGTGTATTTTAAAAAATAGTCCAGGAGCGAATGCAGATTGTGGTCTGCATTAACGGCATCTGAAAGATGATGAATCGTGCGTTGAATTCATAGTTCATGGATGGCAGATGGGCAGGGCTGGCCCTGGACCAGGGCAGCAGGGGCGACGGCCTGGGGCCCCGACCCAGACCATATATATACGCTTGCTAAAGGCTTTGGTACATCCGTACAAGCCCAATACTGATGGAAAACAAAAATGGCCCGAGAGGCCCATCCGTAATATCCATTAGATTAGAAGCCCAATAAAAGCACACATAGTTCAATGCGTTCCAGATTACGGATCGGCTGTACATGTGTGCATGTGTTTGCGCCGAGCCGTGGCTGTTTTTTTTTTCTGATGGAAGGACCTTTCCCGTGTCTGTTAGTTTGATTGCTTCTTCAATTCTTCAAACCCCATCTACCAATCTTCTTTTTTTGCGGGATCAATCTAGCAATCTTCACTCGCTCAGGCTCGTGGCTTCGTTTCCCGTCACACATGCCGTGCAACATTATTGCTGCTAATTTACTCCAAAGTTGAGGTGTGGTCTTTTTTGTTTTTACAAACATGTTCCCTAGGTTAGAAGGAGGCTATGAATAAATTTATTTTTTGGAGTACTGATAATCTAAAGCAATTAGATGTCAAATACAACTTCCGTCCCAAATTATTTATTTTAAATTTGTCTACATACGGATGTATCTAAACAATTTGAAATGAAGTACTATTTATAGCAGAAAATTATATTATAGTTTATGACTTTGCAAGAATTTTTCCATATCATTTTTTAGTGGAAGAATTTTCCCATATCAAATTATGGAATTCCTATTTTCTCCACCGCAGCCGTTGGGCCCATTCTTGGAGTCCGCCCTGGGGCCCTTGAAACTCTAGGGCCGGCCCTGCAGATGGGTTTTCTCCTCCGGCATCTTAGTCGTGTGGGGACGACAGATCTGGAGTTCGATAGCGTGTCCGGAGTGTTGCTTCGTTCAACGGTAATGGTTTGGCTTCTGGTGAGCTACCTTGGAGGTCCGCAAAGCTGCATATCAGCGATAGAACCGCTTCAAGCTCGGTGTGAAGGTGATCCGTCTTTTTTTTCGATGGCTGCTATGGTGGTTCCAGAGGCCTGTGACGGGCGTTGGTGTCAAGTTCGGAGGTTTCTTTGGTCTTGACTGTAATTTTACTTCTTGGATGTTGTTCCTTTGTGCAAAGGCTGGCGTTTTGTTGTCTTTTCTGTTTTAGCAGGTCCGTTGGTATGTGGCTGGCTTGTAATATGATCATACAAATGAGACACGTATTGCCATGAAAAAAAACGACCGACGAAGATTATATATGTAATTTTCAAAATTGAGACACCTATATGTAATTTTCAAAAAAGAAAAATGTATGCATACCGATCTTCATGCAATTGTTTGAAGCAATCTATCTCTATATCTATATTTATACCTAATAATAAAAAGAGGTGTGTTTCTCTTATTTTTTTGGTTCATTCACCATACTCTTTTTAAAATAAAACTATAAAACCATTCGAGGTGGTACGAATTATTTATCACGGCAGGGAGCTCCTATATGTCGTACCCCGCATAGGGACGGCTCTTGACTGGGTCGGTCCATTAATCGCTAGAACAACGAAAAATTCAATGAAAAAAGTGAGCGCCCGTGTGGGATCAAACCCTATAAGGGCTCGTCGTTCACAAGATGAGTTGATGAGCTTCGATATTAACTAGATGACCTGGTTGCGCCAATGGCGCAAAAAGCAAGTTAGAAGCGATGTTAGTAGTGAGTAAGTAGGAGATGTAGATGGAAGATAATGCAATGTGGATTGTATTACAAATAGTAGGATGACTTAAATTGATTTTCAGACCAAAAGAAGAATGTTTAGAAGAGGAGGTAAGCAATTTTGGATATGATGGCGGACACAATAATAGTGTTGGATTTCAGGAAGTATTAATTTCCCTTTTAGGTCTTCTGGGATATTGATTTACGATCATATATAGGGTAATGTAAATGGGTTCCTTTGGTCACAGAAGCAGAAAGCTTTTCCCTAAATATATATAAAAATTGCATTATAT
>NC_041382.1:659339570-659373393 GCF_002162155.2 Triticum dicoccoides
ACGGATCTAACAAAGCATCATGGATTCCAAATTTATACATACCAGAGAGTAGTGCCAAAAGCAAACAGTTCTTAGGGTGAAGCTACATAGAGCTTCATAGGCTATTTAGGTAGTTTAGTAGACTAAACATGATGAACAGAGAGTCCAGTGCCAAAAGCAAACATGTTCTTAGGGTGAAGCTATACACAAAGAACTTCATAGGCTAATTATGTAGTTTAGTAGACTGAACACGATGCTCAGAGGGCATGCACGGTGAGACGCAAGCGCTTGTAGTTGCGCTTGAAGGCGAAGGCATATATTTCTCGTTCCTTCATATTAGCTGTGGGGGAGAAGCCTGCCCAGCCTCTGGTAATTGTTGCCCTGTTATCGACTCCTTTGATTAGATGGGCTTTGATGCAGGGATTTCCATCTCTAGATTTTATTGGCAAGTCATACAACGGCGGAGATATTTCTGGGTAAAACTGACCGAGAAATACTACAAATGAAAGGTAACAACACTGAGAAAAGAAATATTGGAAATGAAAGGTAACAACACTGAGAAAAGAAACATTGGAAATGAAAGGTAACAACACTAAGAAGAATTGCATATATAATTGCAGGTGATGTGTATAGGGTCTTGGCATTCTTTGAGTGGCAAACGTGTGAGCCGCTTCATGTATAGCCTCACTTTGTTTCCCCATCTGCAGTGACCATTAAAGCTTAGAAAGTAGATAGTGTCGGGTGCCCGTATTCAATGGTATATAAAATGATTGGTGTAAGCATATGCATGTACTGGTATTAGTAGAGCAAATGAACACATTGTTTGATCGTACGGGTTCTGTAGGCCTTGTGTTCAGCCTTCTTCAGTTTTATGTATTTAGTTGTAGGTGTTGTATGATGATAATCATGAAGAGGGTTTCAAAGATTAGTATGAATAGGAAGGCAAATAAAATTAGGTATAATGGCATGACAATGGTAATGGTAGACGATTTGTACCATGTGATGTATGCTCCTTTTTCTTTTTTTCTTGGCTTTCATGCAACGATGCGAAGGTCCTACATAGCTATAAACAGTAAGAGGTTTAAAGATGAGTATAAGCAGTAGGTTTTAAAAAGTAAATCTGTCGTGGTGTGCTTACCAGCATCATACTGATGTTGATAACAGTTGGTTTGTAGGTTGCGTTGTTAGGCTGAGGAAGCGATTCGGAAGACCCGCTATCATCACCACTGCAAGTAACATTATAGTTTTTCTGCAAGGAAATGTCGTAGTTGTTATTCTGGTTAACTACGGCCTTTCTTAATGCTATGTAATAGTCCTTGACATAAAGACAACTCAAATCAAAAGAAAGCCGGGTAAATACTTTCAAAGCATCCAGATGGTGTGCACAAGGACATCAATACAAAAAGTGATATAAAATATTAAGAAATTGTAGGTTCATTTATGTTATTCCAAGCCAAAATGTCCCAGCCAAAGAGTAGTTGTACCAGCAGAATAAACATACCAGGTTTTTTCTGGAACAAAGCAGTAAAGCGCCCATGGCCAGGAAGCCACAAGAACAAACGGTCGAACACAGTATCACTATTCGTACAATCGCTATTGCTACAATAGAATGAGAAAATATTTCTTAATATTCTTTCTTTCAATGAAAAAACATGATGTTTGCAATAAGATGAAACGATGATAAATTAGTTGTAGCCCAATTGAGCATAGAGATTCATGCATTAGAGGATAGTGGGTTCAGAGATATTGTGTAGTTTCCAGACGAGCAGGCAGCCGACAACGTGTCCGGTTGTACCTCCTTGGTGAATCCAGCATTGGGCAGGTTGTCAATGGACGCCCTTGGCATATGCTGTTGGTGGCCTCGACCTCAAAAAGTCCAGTGCATTCACCTGTGCCTAGAGAGACACGACATTGCCAGGAAAATGCAACATCGTGTAGGAACCAAAGGCATGACAGGGAAAGTTCAGCAGACCTCATGCTATAACGTCAGCTAAGCAACTTTCTACTGAGGAACAAAACTACAAAGTGGTGTTGTAACAACCTGGGTTCTAGTACTGTGGTCGAAATGAATCAGCAAGGGTCCAATCGGAAGCTACCATTCTTTATAAGTTCTGGTACTGACCACACAAAAAAAACTGGAAATTTTACTTATGCGCAGTATAGTGCCTGGCCATCAGAATTACCGAAACCAAACATTATGCATATTGAAATAACTAAATTTAGTTTTTCATACAATCCATGAGATTATTCCATTCTGAAACAAGTGAAAATTTGCGGAACACCTCTTTTAGTGAAGAAGCACACTCAAAGTCACTATCCAACCCTGATTACAAATAAATAAAATGAAAGGACAACTAACAAAAATGTTTGCAACAAAAGTATTCCGTTAACATGGGTCATTAGTAAAGTACCGGGGTTGTTGGGGAACGTAGTAATTTCAAAAAAAATTCCTACGCACACGCAAGATCATGGTGATGCATAGCAACGAGAGGGAAGAGTGTTGTCTACATACCCTCGTAGACCGGAAGCGGAAGTGTTAGCACAACGCGGTTGATGTAGTCGTACGTTTTCACGGCCCGACCAATCAAGCACCGAAACTACGGCACCTCCGAGTTCTAGCACACGTTCAGCTCGATGACGATCCCCGGACTCCGATCCAGCAAAGTGTCAGGGATGAGTTCCGTCAGCACGATGGCGTGGTGACGATCTTGATGTTTTACCGTCGCAGGGCTTCGCCTAAGCAGCGCTACAATATTACCGAGGACTATGGTGGAGGGGGGCACCGCACACAGCTAAGAGATCAATGATCAACTGTTGTCTATGGGGTGCCCCCTGCCCCCGTATATAAAGGAGTGGAGGAGGGGGCCGGCCAAGGAGGGTGGCGTGCCCTAGGGGGGAGTCCAACTCCAACCAGGAGTAGGACTCCCCTTTTTCCTATTAGGAGTAGGAGAGGGAAGGAAGAGGAAGGAGGGAGGAAGGAAACGGGGGCCGGCCCCCTTCCCAATTCGGATTGGGCTTGGGGGGGGGGCTCCCTTGCTCCTTTCCCCTCCTTTCCACTAAGGCCCAATAAGGCCCATATACCTCCCGGGGGGTTCCGATAACCTCCCGGTGATCCGGTATTGTCCTAATCTCACCCGGAACCTTTCCGATGTCCAAATATAGTCGTCCAATATATCGATCTTTATGTGTCGACCATTTCGAGACTCCTCGTCAAGTCCGTGATCACATCCGGGACTCCGAACAACCTTCGGTACATCAAAATATATAAACTCATAATGAAACTGTCATCGTAACGTTAAGCGTGCGGACCCTACGGGTTCGAGAACAATGTAGACATGACCGAGACACGTCTCCGGTCAATAACCAATAGCGGAACCTGGATGCTCATATTGGCTCCTACATATTCTATGAAGATCTTTATCGGTCAGACCGCATAACAACATACGTTTGTTCCCTTTGTCATCGGTATGTTACTTGCCCGAGATTCGATCGTCGGTATCTCAATACCTAGTTCAATCTCGTTACCGGCAAGTCTCTTTACTCATTCTGTAATACATCATCTTGCAACTAACTTATTAGTTGCATTGCTTGCAAGGCTTAAGTGATGTGCATTACCGAGAGGGCCCAGAATACCTCTCCGACAATCGGAGTGACAAATCCTAATCTCGAAATACGCCAACCCAACATGTACCTTTGGAGACACCTGTAGAGCACCTTTATAACCACCCAGTTATGTTGTGACGTTTGGTAGCACACAAAGTGTTCCTCCGATAAACGGGAGTTGCATAATCTCATAGTCATAGGAACATGTATAAGTCATGAAGAAAGCAATAGCAACATACTAAACGATCGGGTGCTAAGCTAATGGAATGGGTCATGTCAATCACATCATTCTCCTAATGATGTGATCCCGTTAATCAAATGACAACTCATGTCTATGGTTAGGAAACATAACCATCTTCGATTAACGAGCTAGTCAAGCAGAGGCATACTAGTGACACTTTGTTTGTCTATGTATTCACACAAGTATTATGTTTCCGGTTAATACAATTCTAGCATGAATAATAAACATTTATCATGATATAAGGAAATAAATAATAACTTTATTATTGCCTCTAGGGCATATTTCCTTCAGTCTCCCACTTACACTAGAGTCAATAATCTAGACTACACAGTAATGATTCTAACACCCATGGAGCCTTGGTGCTGATCATGTTTTGCTCGTGGAAGAGGCTTAGTCAATGGGTCTGCTACATTCAGATCCGTATGTATCTTGCAAATCTCTATGTCTCCCACCTGGACTAGATCCCGGATGGAATTGAAGCATCTCTTGATGTGCTTGGTTCTCTTGTGAAATCTGGATTCCTTTGCCAAGGCAAATGCACCAGTATTGTCACAAAACATTTTCATTGGACCCGATGCACTAGGTATGACACCTAGATCGGATATGAACTCCTTCATCCAGACTCCTTCGTTTGCTGCTTCCGAAGCAGCTATGTACTCCGCTTCACATGTAGATCCCGCCACGACGCTTTGTTTAGAACTGCACCAACTGACAGCTCCACCGTTTAATGTAAATACGTATCCGGTTTGTGATTTAGAATCGTCCGGATCAGTGTCAAAGCTTGCATCAACGTAACTATTTACGATGAGCTCTTTGTCACCTCCATATACGAGAAACATATCCTTAGTCCTTTTTAGATATTTCAGGATGTTCTTGACCGCTGTCCAGTGATCCTCTCCTGGATTACTTTGGTACCTCCCTGCTAGACTTATAGCAAGGCACACATCAGGTCTGGTACACAGCATTGCATACATGATAGAGCCTATGGCTGAAGCATAGGGAACATCTTTCATTTTCTCTCTATCTTCTGCAGTGGTCGGGCATTGAGTCTTACTCAACTTCACACCTTGTAACACAGGTAAGAATCCTTTCTTTGCTTGATCCATTTTGAACTTCTTCAAAACTTTGTGAAGGTATGTGCTTTGTCAAAGTCCAATTAAGCGTCTTGATCTATCTCTATAGATCTTAATGCCCAATATGTAAGCAGCTTCACCGAGGTCTTTCATTGAAAAAACATTTATTCAAGTATCCCTTTATGCTATCCAGAAATTCTATATCATTTCCGATTAGCAATATGTCATCCACATATAATATCAGAAATGCTACAGAGCTCCCACTCACTTTCTTGTAAATACAGGCTTCTCCAAAAGTCTGTATAAAACCAAATGATTTGATCACACTATCAAAGCGTTTATTCCAACTTCGAGATGCTTGCACCAGTCCATAAATGGATCGCTGAAGCCTGCACACTTTGTTAGCTCCCTTTGGATCGACAAAACGTTCCGGCTGCATCATATACAACTCTTCTTCCAGAAATCCATTCAGGAATGCAGTTTTGACATCCATCTGCCAAATTTCATAATCATAAAATGCGGCAATTGCTAACATGATTCGGACAGACTTAAGCATCGCTACAGGTGAGAAGGTCTCATCGTAGTCAATCCCTTAAACTTGTCGAAAACCTTTTGCGACAAGTCGAGCTTTGTAGACAGTAACATTACCGTCAGCGTCAGTCTTCTTCTTGAAGATCCATTTATTCTCAATTGCTAGCCGATCATTCGGCAAGTCAACCAAAGTCCACACTTTGTTCTCATACATAGATTGAAGGAAATATGCCCTAGAGGCAATAATAAAGTTATTATTTATTTCTTTATATCATGATAAAAGTTTATTATTCATGCTAGAATTGTATTAACCGGAAACATAATACATGTGTGAATACATAGACAAACAGAGTGTCACTAGTATGCCTCTACTTGACTAGCTCGTTAATCAAAGATGGTTATGTTTCCTAACCATAGACAAAGAGTTGTTATTTGATTAACAGGATCACATCATTAGTTGAATGATCTGATTGACATGACCCATTCCATTAGCTTAGCACCCGATCGTTTAGTATGTTGCTATTGCTTTCTTCATGACTTATACATGTTCCTATGACTATGAGATTATGCAACTCCCGTTTGCCAAAGGAACACTTTGTGTGCTACCAAACGTCACAACATAACTGGGTGATTATAAAGGAGCTCTACTGGTGTCTCCAAAGGTACATGTTGGGTTGGCGTATTTTGAGATTAGGATTTGTCACTCCGATTGTCGGAGAGGTATCTCTGGGCCCTCTCGGTAATGCACATCACTTAAGCCTTGCAAGCATTGCAACCAATGAGTTAGTTGCGGGATGATGTATTACAGAACGAGTAAAGAGACTTGCCGGTAACGAGATTGAACTAGGTATAGGATACCGACGATCGAATCTCGGGCAAGTAACATACCAATGACAAAGGGAACAACGTATGTTGTTATGCGGTCTGACCGATAAAAGATCTTCGTAGAATATGTAGGAACCAATATGGGCATCCAGGTCCCGCTATTGGTTATTGACCGGAGACGTGTCTCGGTCATGTCTACATTGTTCTCGAACCCGTAGGGTCCGCACGCTTAAGGTTTCGATGACAGTTATATTATGAGTTTATGCATTTTGATGTACTGAAGGTTGTTCAGAGTCCCGGATGTGATCACGGACATGACGAGGAGTCTCGAAATGGTCGAGACATAAAGATTGATATATTGGAAGCCTATGTTTGGATATCAGAAGTGTTCCGGGTGAAATCGGGATTTTACCGAATTACCGGGAGGTTACCGGAACCCCCCCGGGAGGTATATGGGCCTTAGTGGGCCTTAGTGGAAGAGAGGAGAGGTGGCCAGAGATGGGCCGCGCGCCCCTCCCCCCTTGGTCCGAATAGAACAAGGAGAGGGGGCCGGCCCCCCTTCCTCCTCTCTCTCCTCTTTCCCCCCCTCCGCGAATCCTATTCCAACTAGGAAAGGGGGGAGTCCTACTCCCGGAGGGAGTAGGACTCCTCCTGGCGCGCCTCCTCTTGGACGGCCGGCCCCCCCTTTGAACCTTTATATACGGAGGCAAGAGGCACCCCTAAGGACATAAGTTGATCCACGTGATCATATTCTTAGCCGTGTGCGGTGCCCCCTTCCACCATAGCTCTCGATAATATTGTAGCGGTGCTTAGGCGAAGCCCTGCGACAGTAGTACATCAAGATCGTCACCACGCCGTCGTGCTGACGGAACTCTTCCCCAACACTTTGCTGGATCGGAGTCCAGGGATCGTCATCGAGCTGAACGTGTGCTAGAACTCGGAGGTGCCGTAGTTTCCGTGCTTGATCGGTCGGGCCGTGAAGACGTACGACTACATCAACCAAGTTAACGCTTCCGTTGTCGATCTACAAGAGTACGTAGATCACACTCTCCCCTCTCGTTGATATGCACCATCATGATCTTGCGTGTGCGTAGGATTTTTTTTGAAATTTCTACGTTCTCCAACAGTGGCATCTGAGCCTAGGTTTTATATGTTGATGTTATATGCACGAGTAGAACACAAGTGAGTTGTGGGCAATATAAGTCATACTGCTTACCAGCATGTCATACTTTGGTTCGGCGGTATTGTTGGACGAAGCGGCCCGGACCGACATTACGCGTACGCTTACGCGAGACCGGTTCTCCCGACGTGCTTTGCACATAGGTGGCTTGCGGGTGACAGTTTCTCCAACTTTAGTTGAACTGAGTGTGGCTACGCCCGGTCCTTGTGAAGGTTAAAACAACACCAACTTGACAAACTATCGTTGTGGTTTTGATGCGTAGGTAAGATTGGTTCTTGCTTAAGCCCGTAGCAGCCACGTAAAACATGCAACAACAAAGTAGAGGACGTCTAACTTGTTTTTGCAGGGCATGTTGTGATGTGATATGGTCAAGACATGATGCTAAATTTTATTGTATGAGATGATCATGTTTTGTAACCGAGTTATCGGCAACTGGCAGGAGCCATATGGTTGTCGCTTTATTGTATGCAATGCAATCGCACTGTAATGCTTTACTTTATCACTAAGCGGTAGCGATAGTCGTGGAAGCATAAGATTGGCGAGACGACAACGATGCTACGATGGAGATCAAGGTGTCGCGCCGGTGACGATGGTGATCATGACGGTGCTTCGGAGATGGAGATCACAAGCACAAGATGATGATGGCCATATCTTATCACTTATATTGATTGCATGTGATGTTTATCTTTTATGCATCTTATCTTGCTTTGATTGACGGTAGCATTATAAGATGATCTCTCACTAATTATCAAGAAGTGTTCTCCTTGAGTATGCACCGTTGCGAAAGTTCTTCGTGCTGAGACACCACGTGATGATCGGGTGTGATAGGCTCTATGTTCAAATACAACGGGTGCAAAACAGTTGCACACGCGGAATACTCAGGTTATACTTGATATCTGTATATGCTTGGCTCATCAAGTATAACCTGAGTATTCCGCGTGTGCAACTGTTTTGCACCCATTGTATTTGAACGTAGAGCCTATCACACCTGATCATCACGTGGTGTCTCAGCATGAAGAACTTTCGCAACGGTGCATACTCAGGGAGAACACTTCTTGATAATTAGTGAGAGACCATCTTATAATGCTACCGTCAATCAAAGCAAGATAAGATGCATAAAAGATAAACATCACATGCAATCAATATAAGTGATAAGATATGGCCATCATCATCTTGTGCTTGTGATCTCCATCTCCGAAGCACCGTCATGATCACCATCGTCACCGGCGCGACACCTTGATCTCCATCGTAGCATCGTTGTCGTCTCGCCAATCTTATGCTTCCACGACTATCGCTACCGCTTAGTGATAAAGTAAAGCATTACAGTGCGATTGCATTGCATACAATAAAGCGACAACCATATGGCTCCTGCCAGTTGCTCATAACTCGGTTACAAAACATGATCATCTCATACAATAAAATTTAGCATCATGTCTTGACCATATCACATCACAACATGCCCTGCAAAAACAAGTTAGACGTCATCTACTTTGTTGTTGCAAGTTTTACGTGGCTGCTACGGGCTTAAAAAGAACCGTTCTTACCTACGCATCAAAACCACAACGATAGTTTGTCAAGTTGGTGTTGTTTTAACCTTCGCAAGGACCGGGCGTAGCCACACTCGGTTCAACTAAAGTTGGAGAAATTGACACCCGCCAGCCACATGTGTGCAAAGCACGTCGGTAGAACCAGTCTCGCGTAAGCGTACGCGTAATGTCAGTCCAGGCCGCTTCATCCAACAATACCGCTGAACCAAAGTATGACATGCTGGTAAGAAGTATGACTTATATCGCCCACAACTCACTTGTGTTCTACTCGTGCATATAACATCAACGCATAAAACCTAGGCTCTGATACCACTGTTGGGGAACATAGTAATTTCAAAAAAAATCCTAAGCACACGCAAGATCATGGTGATGCATAGCAACGAGAGGGGAGAGTGTTGTCTACGTACCCTCGTAGACCGGAAGCGGAAGCGTTAGCACAACGCGGTTGATGTAGTCGTACGTCTTCACGGCCCGATCGATCAAGCACCGAAACTATGGCACCTCCGATTCTAGCACACATTCAGCTCGATGACGATCCCCGGACTCCGATCCAGCAAAGTGTCGGGGATGAGTTCCGTCAGCACGACGGCGTGGTGACGATCTTGATGTTTTACCGTCGCAGTGCTTCGCCTAAGCACCGCTACAATATTATCGAGGACTATGGTGGAGGGGGGCACCGCACACGGCTAAGAGATCAATGATCAACTGTTGTCTATGGGGTGCCCCCTGCCCCCGTATATAAAGGAGTGGAGGAGGGGGCCGGCCAAGGAGGGTGGCGCGCCCTAGGGGGGAGTCCAACTCCCACCGGGAGTAGAAATCCCCTTTTTCCTATTAGGAGTAGGAGAGGGAAGGAAGAGGAAGGAGGGAGGAAGGAAAGGGGGGCCGGCCCCCTTCCCAATTCGGATTGGGCTTGGGGGGGGGCGCTCCCTCCCTTGCTCCTTTCCACTAAGGCCCAATAAGGCCCATATACCTCCCGGGGAGTTCCGATAACCTCCCGGTGATCCGGTATTGTCCTAATCTCACCCGGAACATTTCCGGTGTCCAAATATAGTCGTCCAATATATCGATCTTTATGTCTTGACCATTTTGATACTCCTTGTCAAGTCCGTGATCACATCCGGGACTTCGAACAACCTTCGATACATCAAAATATATAAACTCATAATGAAACTGTCATCGTAACGTTAAGCATGCGGACCCTACGGGTTCGAGAACAATGTAGACATGACCGAGACACGTCTCCGGTCAATAACCAATAGCGGAACCTGGATGCTCATATTGGCTCCTATATATTCTACGAAGATCTTTATCGGTCAGACCGCATAACAACATACGTTTGTTCCCTTTGTCATCGGTATGTTACTTGCCTGAGATTCGATCGTTGGTATCTCAATACCTAGTTCAATCTCGTTACCGGCAAGTCTCTTTACTCGTTCTGTAATACATCATCTTGCAACTAACTTATTAGTTGCATTGCTTGCAAGGCTTAAGTGATGTGCATTACCGAGAGGGCCCAGAGATACCTCTCCGACAATCGGAGTGACAAATCCTAATCTCGAAATATGCCAACCCAACATGTACCTTTGGAGACACCTGTAGAGCACCTTTATAATCACCCAGTTACGTTGTGACGTTTGATAGCACACAAAGTGTTCCTCCGGTAAACGGGAGTTGCATAATCTCATAGTCATAGGAACATGTATAAGTCATGAAGAAAGCAATAGCAACATACTAAACGATCGGGTGCTAAGCTAATGTAATGGGTCATGTCAATCACATCATTCTCCTAATGATGTTATCACGTTAATCAAATGAAAACTCATGTCTATAGTTAGGAAACATAACCATCTTCGATTAATGAGCTAGTCAAGTAGAGGCATACTAGTGACAATTTGTTTGTCTATGTATTCACACAAGTATTATGTTTCCGGTTAATACAATTCTAGCATGAATAATAAACATTTATCATGATATAAGGAAATAAATAATAACTTTATTATTGCCTCTAGGGCATATTTCCTTCAGGGGTATCATGTATTCCTTGGCCTCTGCGACGGTGAGCACCTGCTAAAGCAGAGTAGAGCATGTGCCAGATAGCTTAGTTTTCTGAGCACAAGAAGAGTAGTATGCCTTCTGGAAAGAAATAGTTTTAGCATAAAGGGAGAATGAACAAGCAAGTTGCAAGATCACATTCTTCACATGGAGATTAAAGGTGCCAAAGAATGCATCTAATATTCACAGAGGACTAAGCTTTGCTAACAAATTCATTATGGAGAGTATTTTCATCTAAAATGATCTACTACATATAGCTTAGTTTTTGGCAGATATAGCAGCGTCGTGGTATTACATGCAATCCACTGCAAAAGGCTTCACTACTTTTCTATCAAGATTTTTCATGAAGTAATATGTATGTCCTTTTTAGATGGTACTGCTACATGTAGCATCATACTCTAATACTGAGTGGTTAACCTGCTTCCTTTCTCCAAATATACAATTGCACTATTAGCGGTAGCACTGCCTGATATATGTCACTTTTCTGTAACCCCTAAAGACTGAATCAATGATCAGTGCATAAAAATCCTGTTCTGAGCAATACAAAATCATGACTATGGTCTGTTCTGCATACATATATAGTGCATGCTACTGATACTTATCATAGTGGATGTATGTATTTCTTTCAGGTAATTTTTTCTCTTGCAACTGCATACACATACAGCGCATACCACTGATATTTATTATAGTGGCTCTACCTATTTCTTTCAAGTAATTTTCTTGCCTTACTAAATCTACATATCCTCACAAAATTGCTCGAGTGCATTGAACCTGAATCTAACTAAATCTACATATAGTGATAAAATTGCTCGAGTGCACTGAACCTGAGTCTTGCTAAATCTACATATCCTGACAAAATTGCTCGAGTCCACCGTGAAAGATCGTGGATGTCGCCTAGAGGGGGGCGTGAATAGGCGTTTTAAAATGATTACGATTTAGGCTTGAACAAATGCGGAATAAACCTAGCGGTTAATTTGTCAAGCACAAAACCTAAAGCAACTAGGCTCACCTATGTGCACCAACAACTTATGCTAAGCAAGATAAGCAACTATGTGATAGCAAGATATATGACAAGAAACAATATGGCTATCACAAAGTAAAGTGCATAAGTAAAGAGCTCGGGTAAGAGATAACCGAGGCACGCGGAGACGAAGATGTATCCCGAAGTTCACACCCTTGCGGATGCTAATCTCCGTTTGGAGCGGTGTGGAGGCACAATGCTCCCCAAGAAGCCACTAGGGCCACCGTAATCTCCTCACGCCCTCGCACAATGCAAGATGCCGTGATTCCACTAAGGGACCCTTGAGGGCGGTCACCGAACCCGTACAAATGGCAACCCTTGGGGGCGGTCACCGAACCCGTACACTTTGGCAACCCTTGGGGGCTGTCACCGGTACCCGTCAAATTTCTCGGGGCGATCTCCACAACCTAATTGGAGACCCCGACGCTTGCCCGGAGCTTTACACCACAATGATTGAGCTCCGAACAACACCAACCGTCTAGGGCGCCAAGGCACCCAAGAGGAACAAGCTCTAGGGTGCCCAAACACCCAAGAGTAATAAGCTTCTCAAACTTCACTTCCACGTATCACCGTGGAGAACTCAAACTGATGCACCAAATGCAACGGCAAGGGCACACGGAGTGCCCAAGTCCTTCTCTCTCAAATCCCACCAGAGCAACTAATGCTAGGGAGGAAAATGAGAGGAAGAACAAGAAGGAGAACACCAAGAACTCCAAGATCTAGATCCAAGGGGTTCCCCTCACATAGAGGAGAAAGTGATTGGTGGAAATGTGGATCTAGATCTCCTCTCTCTTTTCCCTCAAAAACTAGCAAGAATCCATGGATGGATTGAGAGTTAGCAAGCTCAAAGAAGGTCAACAATGGGGGCAAAAACGAGCTCAAGAGATAGAGAACCATTGGGGAAGAAGACCCCCTTAAATAGGTCCCCCACGAATCTGCCCGTTATATACAGAACAACATAAGAGCGGTACAACCTCTATGAGCACCGGTACAACTGGTAACAGGCAATAAGCGGTACAACCGGCCCACAACCGCCCAACAACCGCACCACAACAGAGGCCAGTCCGGTGGTAGAGTGGTACATGACCGGTACAACCTCCGGACCAATTCTGGAGCGGTACAACCGCTCCAAACACCGGTTGTACCGGTCAAGCGGTACAACCTCTCCATGGGGCGGTACAACCTCTCTGTGTAAAACAGGCAATATCAAAACAGCCACAACTTTCGCATACAAGTTCCGAATTCAACGAAACCAAGTTTGTTGGAAAGCTAATGACAAGGGCTAACACAATCTTGAGAGAAATATCAATAAGAAGCAAATGAGAAAAGGACCATAATAAAATGGTGAGAACCCTTCCTCGGATAAGACCGGTAAAACCTCCAACACCGAAAACATCATAGAAGATGCATGCGAACTCCGTTTTCGATGAACTCAAGCTTGTCATAAAGATGACCATAAGCTCTAAGACTCACAAATGAAACCAAACAAGAACCAAGAAAGATGATGCAAGGATGCAATGGTTTGAGCTCTCGACTAATGATACGATCAAGCTACTCCCTAGAGAGCCCCCCTTGATAGTACGGCAATCGGTCCTACAACCCGGTCTTCCAACTACCACTATGAGACCGGTAAAATAGAAAACCTATCAGGGCAAAGCTTTGCCTTGCACATAGTCCACTTGAGCTAGATGATGACGATCTTGACTTCCTCAAGTTGGACCACCTTTCTTGATTGTGTTGGCTCGATGAAGACTAGTTGATTGCTCCCCCATACTCCACTATGGGTGAGCCACTCTTTGGCACATCTTCACAATTACATTGACACCACAATGGACAGCAAGCTTCAAGCTTGATTGCTCCCCCGTAATCCATTATGGGTGAGCCACTCTTCGAGTTGCTCCACTTGAACTTGCACACTACAAACTTGATGACGATCACCACTTAATGTCATCCTCCATGGGTTGTATGAGATCTTCCTCTTGACGCAAGACCATGGAAACATACCTAACCCCACAAAAAACTCTCACGTAGACCATGGGTTAGTACACAAAGCGTAATGGACAATGCTTACCGTACCATGGGATCACTTGATCCCTCTCGGTACTTCTTCTATGCTTTGTGAGTTGATCAACTTGATTCACTCTTGACTTAGTCTTGATCAACATTGAATCTTCCCAACTCTCATTTCGATGATGTCTTGAAGGTAACCATGAATGATCACACAATCTTCTTCTTCAAGACATGCTTGCAATAAGCTCAACTCACACATGACCAATCTTTGGATAATTCCTTGAAAAGCACTTTGGCCATCTCAACTCACACATGACCAATCTTTGGATAATTCCTTGAAAAGCACTTTGGCCATCTCATAAACTCCTTGAAACCAACACATGGACTTCAAGACAATCCTATGGACAAATCCTTCAAATATAACTCAAGGCAACCGTTAGTCCATAGAGATTGTCATCAATTACCAAAACCAGACATGGGGGCACGGCATGTCCTTTCAATCTCCCCCATTTTGGTAATTGATGACAATCATTTTCAAGAGAGTTTATATAAGGAATTATTTATCACCATGCAATGCAACAACCAATAATTCATGTGTACGAAACCAAAGCAAGAAGAAAAAAAACTCTCTAAACTTATCCACAAAACTCTCTGAAACTTCTCCCCCATTGGCATCGATTGCCAAAATGGGCGAAAAGCTTAGAAGGCCAATATAAATTGTGTTCCTCCATAAGTTGTGTATTTCTCAACAAGAGAGTGGAATGCAATACACATATCCAACGGTAATACTTGGAGGAATACCAACTATATTGAGGCACCAAGATTGCTAAAGGAAGATATGCCACAAAGACATAACCGAGAGAGACACAAGCAATCAAGCAACCAAAAGATACCAATTGAAGCAAGCTGTCAAAAGATACCAATTGAACCAACTAGACCAAAGATCCTACGAGCCACGTGAATAAAGGATATTATGATATGAGCAAAGGAGTGTTCTAAGGAAACTAGAGAAGATCCCCACGATTTGTGCACACATAAGAATATTTGTATTTGGATACAAAGTGCACAAAATAGCATCATATCTCCCCCAAAATCAATAGGAACTTACAAAAAGTGCAAGTGAGCATATAGGAAACAAAGCCTAGTACTTGCAACACACACATGGTTGAGCAACAAGTAATAAAAGAGGCAACTTAAGAATGGGCTCAACCGAAATGATGTGTGTGAGTCAAGGCAATGCACTTGAGAAGACTAAAGTACGGATGAGCATTAGGCATCAATAAAGTCTTGAAAGAATGAGGCACACGGTGCAAGGCCTATCATTCCCACACACAACTAGCAAATGGGTTCACAAGCTTACTAATAAGCATATTAAGAACCTATGCTTGTGACAACCCATGGTGAAGATAGAAGATGAAAGCCTCATCAAGACGAGGGATACCAATTAAGATGGCAAAAGCCTCATAAAGATAAGCATGAGGAAAATAATCTTCACCACACACAAGAGTGCATCAAGATGCAACGATAGAAGACACGCACTCAAGGCAAAAGCTTTCACGAAGCCACCAAAGAAATAACATAAGAAAGACAAGGTGGACGTGAAAGAACGGATATCAACTAGATATGCAACTTATCTCAAGTGTATAAGAGTCTAGGTAGACGAAATCATGATGATATATATCTACAAAGAAGGATGTACACCCGAAATAGTTACAACACGAGGAACAAGATATCCAAAGGGAGGTCATACATATACCAATAAGATATTTGCTTGGAAGCATAGCACATGGCTAGATATGGTCTTATTGTATATAAATGAATTCCTACCACACACCCATCAAAGACATCACAACTAGCAACAAGAGATCATTGTTGGGATGCTTTGAGAAAGGGAACAAGTATCACAAGAATGAATGAATAACATGCCATGATACAACCTACACAAGGTTGATGCAAGAAATGTGTGCATGAAGAATATGAAGATACTTGTTACCGAGTTAACATTGGAATGATGTAGTAGATACCAATTGAAGGTAGATAGTAGTTCATTGATCATCCTAGCTCGACTCCAATAAGCACATGATGACAACACCTTCCTTGTGAGTGAGCCGAGCATCCAATGTATCTCCAATTGTTCCTAGAACAACAACACAAACAAAATGGTACCCAAACTCATTGGGACCAAAGAGTTAGAGAACCAACAATACATAGGACAAACTCCACATAAAAATGTGCATATAGATACGAAAATGAATTTCATGCACATCTCATCCAATTTGAGACTTGGTGGAGTTTCCCCTATATATTGGGTCAAAGAAAGAAAGCATGCCAAAGATACTACACAAAGTTAATATGCATGCTCAAGACTTTCAAGAACCGATACCAAATGACAAAGAAAAACCAAGTGAAGAAAAGATACCAAATGAATAAATCATCACTTGGAGGATATCAATAAAAGATACATCAAGGAATGAGATATCCATTGATACCCACTAAATAAAGGATATCAAACCCCCAAAAGAGAGGATGGTTCCAAACAAACCAAGCTATCTACAAAGTTTCATGATGGCACAAAGTACCAAAACAAAAATGGCTTGCCTTCCACCAACACACGCTTGATAAGGATCGCAAGATGAGTGTTTTTAGAGAAAATAGGATAGCTCCCCCACGACTAGTGCATTATAGAGAATTTGCATTTGAATACAAAATGCACAAGGTGGGATCATCACTTTCACTATATCTAGAAAACACCAGACAAGATCAAGAAATAAACAAGATCCACAAGTGGTATGGAAGACAAAGGGAGTTGATACAATCCTTGGCAAGAGAAAGGCAAATAAAGGCACAAGCCAATGTAAAGACGATCAATAAATTCTACCACAAAAGTGAGTACCAATTGTCAAAAGACAAGAAGTAAACGGAAATAATTCCCGGTGGTAGATAGCAAGGATATCCGACATCATCTTCACACCAAACAAAAAGCAAATTGCAACTTGTAGAGCTAACATGCCACCTAGGAACAAGATAATTAACAATATCAACTCTAGGTGACAATATCTCAAATGTACACATTTTCTAGACTAGTAATATACACATAGCATATTACTCCCCCATAATGTGATACCAATTAAAGATAGACAAGAGGCAATTAAAGGATCCAACAAGAGATAATTAATGGACTATTTAGAATGTGAATTTCTCATTAGAAGACATACCACATAGTGACTAGATAATCTTGAAATATCAATACTAGATGGTATTACTCATGTACACACATTTATAGGATTGTGAGGTGCACAAAGCACATCACTCCCCCATAATGGGATATTCCATTAATCTCTCACAATAGCCTACTAAGTAAGAAATAAACAAGATGCAAAAGGCTCAACGCATGACACACACGTACATGATGTGCAAACCAACACACACATACTTGATTGCTCAAGATAATCAAGTTGGAAGCACAACATATACAAACACATGCAAGGAACAAAACCAAAACATGCAAGGGGGCAAGTAACTTTCAATGTAAGCAATTGAGGTACAAGTTACCGCAAGGAGGCACATTGGATATAAGATATAATCTTGATGATTCAATTGACTTGGCTTGAGACAATAAGAATGATGAAGTCCCCTTAATTCTTCATAATGTAGCCAAGTCTCCAATGACCTCCATCAACACCTATTGATCAAGTATGAGCTAGTTGGTCCCCAACCAAGTTGGGTCCTAAGAGGTTAGTCACAATAGGCTTGGCTACCCAAATG
The DNA here is from genome assembly GCF_002162155.2 of Triticum dicoccoides. NCBI lineage: Eukaryota > Viridiplantae > Streptophyta > Magnoliopsida > Poales > Poaceae > Triticum > Triticum dicoccoides. The sequence goes on from NC_041382.1 coordinate 659,357,398, forward strand.
GTTCTTTTCTTGACACCACTTTGAGTACCAACAAATTTGGCAAACACATTGCCGACCTTATCCTTCCCAAGAGAATAGATATCATCAATTAGAATAGGGTTGGATAAGGTACCATTCGTGCATGAAGAAGCGACATGACCTTTTTCACGACATAGGTAGCAACGTCTACTCTTCACTTTCTTCTCACTTGATTTCTCAACTTGAGAAGCATTAGCTCGAGTCTTCTTGGGAAGAGGCCTTTCTTCAACTTGAGGTTGAGCATGAGAATGCACTTGTAGCCGCTTCCCTTGTTGCTTGTCACTAATGGCCTTCTTCTTCAATGGGCAAGATCTAACATGGTGCCCTTCAATTTTGCACTTGAAGCAAATAATCATGGCCAAATTCTTGACGTGTTCTTGTCCCTTCTTCTTGTTGGAGTTGAATCCAAGTCCACCTTTGTAATTGGGGGATTTTTGCACACTCAAGATATTGTTGAGTGTGGATTTCCCTTCATAACACTTTTCCAAGTCTTTCTTCAAAGAAGTGACTTGGGCCTTGAGCTCTTTGATTTCCTCTACATGGTTAGTCTCAACACAAGTACTAGAGGAAGTATAAGCTTCATCATTGGAGCAACAAGGCAAGGAAAGCAATTCATCACATGATGTACCAATGTTATGCATAGACAAATTACGAGGACTAGCACAAGGCAATATAGCATTTTGACTAAAAGTAGTGCTAATGTCCACATGAGGCTCACTAGATGTTACCTTAGAAATCATAGCCTCATGAGCTATTTTTAGCACATTATGGGATACAAGAAGATCATCATGAGAGCTAGAAAGCTTTTCATGACTTTCTTCCAATTTCCCATAATTGCTAGATAGCAACTCATGTTGAGCCCTTAGCTCAACATTCTCCTTTAAAATGGATGCTTCACAAGAAATAGAGTTAGTAGCACAAGCATCATCATTAACGACAAGAGGAGAAGGCAACTTGGCAAGCTCTTTTAAATAAGAAGCTTCAAGTTGAGCATGAGACTCGGTGAGTTTGATGAGCTCACCCTTGATGACCCTTGAGCCATTTTCGAGGTGCTCAAAATCCTCAAGGAGTCCAGCATGAGCAACTTCAAGCTTAGCATTTTTAGTTTCAAAAACATTGGCCACCTCAAGAGCTCTATCATGAGATTACTTCACTCTAGATAACTCTAGAGCAAAAGTCTCCTCAAGAGATTCCTTGGTGGTTTGTTCAAGTTCAAGAGCTTGAGAGAGGTCCGCAATCTCATTAGCGTAATCACGCCCATGACCTTCCATTTTATCAATGGTGACCTCATGCTCCTCAAGACGAGATTCCAACTCATCAATATATTTCTTGCCCTCAATAGCAATAGACATGATTTCCATGAAGTTGGAACGAGCAATTTTATTCTTAAGAAGAGCTTTAAAAATTATTTCCCCCTTAACTTTTAAGGAGGCAACATCATCATTCTCTTCATCATAATCGACATCATCATCACTCTTGCCATCATCAATATTATCACAAGATATATTGGGATTCAAAGTGGGAGATACCTTTGAAGCCTTGGCCATAAGGCAAAAAGCAACCGATGATGATGTAGGATCCCTTGAAGCACCGTTCAAGACCACATCTTGTTCCATGGAGTGTTGGGTTTCCTCTACATTGTTAGCGCAACAACTCGAGGAAATAGATACATTTTTATCATGGCAACAAGACATAGCAAGCATATCATCATGAGATTTAGTCAAGCAATTTCTACATGATATGAAAGGACTATCAACACAAGCATATGAAGCATTTCGAGTGCTCGAAGTGTTAAAGCCCAAAGAAGGAGCATTGCAATAAGATAGTGATGAAGGATCATCCACAATAAGCATACTATCATCATTGCAATGACCAACACTACTCACCATATCATTACCTTGTGGCAAACCACATGTAGGTGAAGTAGAATAAGTTGAGAAGACTATACAACCGGAGGTGGAGGGAGAACAATCATCCCCACAAATCTTGGACACACCATATTTTTCTTGAAGCTTCGTCCACAACTCATGAGCATCCCGGAACGGCATGAGTTGAAATATAACTACATTGCTCAAAGCATCGAAAAGCACATTAGAAGCTTGAGCATTGAGATAAGAGTTTTTCTCATCCTCTAAAGATAATCTTTGGGGATCCTTTGGAGGAGAAAAACCCATATCTACAATTCGCTCTAAATTTTGGTCCATGACCCTAAAGAGATTAAGCATGCGAATTACCCAAACATCAAAATTTGTGCCATCAAAACTAAAGAGTGTCAGAGAATCCTAATCCCCTAGTCGACATCTTTACTCTCTAGGCGGTAAAGCCTAATAAAGAGAGACGAGGCTCTGATACCAATTGAAAGATCGTGGATGTCGCCTAGGAGGGGGGGTGAATAGGCGTTTTAAAATGATTACGATTTAGGCTTGAACAAATGCGGAATAAACCTAGCGGTTAATTTGTCAAGCATAAAACCTAAAGCAACTAGGCTCACCTATGTGCACCAACAACTTATGCTAAGCAAGATAAGCAACTATGTGATAGCAAGATATATGACAAGAAACAATATGGCTATCACAAAGTAAAGTGCATAAGTAAAGAGCTCGGGTAAGAGATAACCGAGGCATGCGGAGACGACGATGTATCCCGAAGTTCACACCCTTGCGGATGCTAATCTCCGTTTGGAGCGGTGTGGAGGCACAATGCTCCCCAAGAAGCCACTAGGGCCACCGTAATCTCCTCACGCCCTCGCACAATGCAAGATGCCGTGATTCCACTAAGGGACCCTTGAGGGCGGTCACCGAACCCGTACAAATGGCAACCCTTGGGGGCGGTCACCGAACCCGCACACTTTGGCAACCCTTGGGGGCTGTCACCGGTACCCGTAAAATTTCTCGGGGCGATCTCCACAACCTAATTGGAGACCCCGACGCTTGCCCGGAGCTTTACACCACAATGATTGAGCTCCGAACAACACCAACCGTCTAGGGCGCCAAGGCACCCAAGAGGAACAAGCTCTAGGGTGCCCAAACACCCAAGAGTAATAAGCTTCTCAAACTTCACTTCCATGTATCACCGTGGAGAACTCAAACCGATGCACCAAATGCAATGGCAAGGGCACACGGAGTGCCCAAGTCCTTCTCTCTCAAATCCCACCGGAGCAACTAATGCTAGGGAGGAAAATGAGAGGAAGAACAAGAAGGAGAACACCAAGAACTCCAAGATCTAGATCCAAGGGGTTCCCCTCACATAGAGGAGAAAGTGATTGGTGGAAATGTGGATCTAGATCTCCTCTCTCTTTTCCCTCAAAAACTAGCAAGAATCCATGGAGGGATTGAGAGTTAGCAAGCTCAAAGAAGGTCAACAATGGGGGCAAAAACGAGCTCAAGAGATAGAGAACCATTGGGAAAGAAGACCCCCTTAAATAGGTCCCCACGAATCTGCCCGTTATGTACAGAACAACATAGGAGCGGTACAACCTCTATGAGCACCGGTACAACCGGTAACAGGCAATAAGCGGTACAACCGGCCCACAACCGCCCAACAACCGCACCACAACAGAGGCCAGTCTGGTGGTAGAGCGGTACATGACCGGTACAACCTCCGGACCAATTCTGGAGCGGTACAACCGCTCCAAACACCGGTTGTACTGGTCTAGCGGTACAACCTCTCCATGGGGCGGTACAACCTCTCTGTGTAAAACAGGCAATATCAAAACAGCCACAACTTTCGCATACGAGCTCCGAATTCAACGAAACCAAGTTTGTTGGAAAGCTAATGACAAGGGCTAACACAATCTTGAAAGAAATATCAATAAGAAGCAAATGAGAAAAGGACCATAATAAAATGATGAGAACCCTTCCTCGGATAAGACCGGTAAAACCTCCAACACCGAAAACATCATAGAAGATGCATGCGAACTCCGTTTTCGATGAACTCAAGCTTGTCATAAAGATGACCATAGGCTCTAAGACTCACAAATGAAACCAAACAAGAACCAAGAAAGATGATGCAAGGATGCAATGGTTTGAGATCTCGACTAATGATACGATCAAGCTACTCCCTAGAGAGCCCCCCCTGATAGTACGGCAATCGATCCTACAACCCGGTCTCCCAACTACCACCATGAGACCGGTAAAATAGAAAACCTATCAAGGGCAAACCTTTGCCTTGCACATAGTCCACTTGAGCTAGATGATGACGATCTTGACTTCCTCAAGTTGGACCACCTTTCTTGATTGTGTTGGCTCGATGAAGACTAGTTGATTGCTCCCCCATACTCCACTATGGGTGAGCCACTCTTTGGAATATATTCACAATTCCATTGACACCACAATGGAGAGCAAGCTTCAAGCTTGATTGCTCCCCCATAATCCATTATGGGTGAGCCACTCTTCGAGTTGCTCCACTTGAACTTGCACACTGCAAACTTGATGACGATCACCACTTGATGTCATCCTCCATGGGTTGTATGAGATCTTCCTCTTGACGCAAGACCATGGAAACATACCTAACCCCACAAAGAACTCTCACGTAGACCATGGGTTAGTACACAAAGCGTAATGGACAATGCTTACCGTACCATGGGATCACTTGATCCCTCTCGGTACTTCTTCTACGCTTTGTGAGTTGATCAACTTGATTCACTCTTGACTTAGTCTTGATCAACATTGAATCTTTCCAACTCTCATTTGGATGATGTCTTGAAGGTAACCATGAATGATCACACAATCTTCTTCTTCAAGACATGCTTGCAATAAGCTCAACTCACACATGACCAATCTTTGGATAATTCCTTGAAAAGCACTTTGGCCATCTCAACTCACACATGACCAATCTTTGGATAATTCCTTGAAAAGCACTTTGGCCATCTCATAAACTCCTTGAAACCAACACATGGACTTCAAGACAATCCTATGGACAAATCCTTCAAATATAACTCAAGGCAACCGTTAGTCCATAGAGATTGTCATCAATTACCAAAACCACACATGGGGGCACGGCATGTCCTTCCACACCGAGCATGGCAAATTGTATAAATAAAATAAGTAGTATAAGAAACCAAAACACAAAAGTAAAGCATGCAGGCAATACCCAGTTAGTCACCAGAATAAAACAATAAGTAATCAACAGAAACAAAAGAAGAAAAACTAAAAACACATATGCATAGAACACTAACCTTAATAGCAAGACAGGGAACCACCGAGGTAACAGAGCGGCAGACGACAAAGAAAGTGAAGGGAACCACAACATGACCTAAAAACAAAAGGAACCAGGGACCTACATGAGAGGCAGGTCCAAAGAGCAAGCACAAACCTCGCTAGGAAATAGAGCAGCCGAGAAGCTGAGTAAAGGATACAAAAAACAAAAAGAACAAAGTCATCATGCTTCAGATAAGCACATAGATGACGATATGAATAAACGGCCAAAAAAGGACCTACTGGACAATGAAATAATGGCTCATTTTATTGGAGTGTCCACTAATTTGCATGTATTAATGAGCAACAAGAACCATTCTGTGGACATATAATAGGAAGTGGTGCTGCATCGGATTCTAAAGATCACACTAAAGCAACAGAAAGAGATGGCCCACTAAATTCTGAAGCACACATATCAAAGCAGCAAGCATTGGTCTATGCACACGCAAGCGATAATGCCTATTACACTGGATTCTGCAGCAAGCATCATTAGCAAGACAGGAACAAAATTTGGGTACATCCTACTTGTAAGGATATGCCCGGAAAGGATCACGCAACAAGAAAATCACCAGCACAAGCATAAGGAAAGACGGCCTAATGCACAATGCAACCATGGATCAAGTAACTTTCATATGTCAATGAGCTGCAACCATGAATCAATTAACTTGCATGTGTCAATGAGCAACAAGAGTAAATCCGTACAAGTGCAAATAGCAGGATGTGGCCTGGTAGATCACAAAGTACACATATATAAGCAGCAGCAACTGGATTGCCCTTACACAAACAAGGAGCAACAAACAGCAAGGATTGTAGAAGAACGGTCAAAAGCTATAACCTGCCCATGCAAGACAGGGTACTAAAAATCGAGTAAACTGCACAAGCATGGACCTGAACCTAAATGAATATACGCCTCCGAAAGTAGCAAGCAGGAACAAAAGAACCAAAGCAATCATAAGCAAGAAAGGATGTGATTTTTTTCAACAAGATTAGAACGATAACCCCACAAGCAGCAGGATAGGCACACACAACTAATAAAGCAATCCAAGGAAAGCACGACTAACCTTGCTAGCCAACAACACGGACGGTCAGCGAACAAGCAAAAGACCTGGACAGGTAACGAAACGAGAAACAAAGCCATGTCAGTTAACATGCATTTCGTCAAACAGGACACGAGCAAGGAAGAACTCACCTTCTCGAGCAGCAAGGCGAAGGACGAACAACAGAGAGACTGACCCTGCACAAACAACGGAAGGAGGAGACTACCAATTCAACTACCATTGGCCACTCTTGCTCTCCAATTGGACTATCTGGCACTTGTGTTGAGACACCGAAGTTCAACATGCCGAGAAAAGTCTCGTCGCACTCCATCTGCAGAAAATTCGACACAAGTTTCATATAGCACCACATCATATAGCCTACCTAGAAGCATCAATATCAAAGGAAAATCTTTATATAAGTAGCAGTAGCAACATCAGTAGCACTGAACATATTTAGTAGTACACCATTTGAATAAATTTAGCTCGGTAGCACTGAACATATTCAATTAACCACCTAGCCTGAACATATCCAGCGACAGAGACCCCAAAGGCCATCCCAGTCCAGCGACAGAGATCCCATAGGCCATCACCATGCTCCCCGTCCCTGCTGCGCGGCGACTCCTGCTGGAGTCCATCCGCGGCAACCCCGAGCACGAGCTCCCGAGGGTCCAGCTGCTCCAGGACACAATTTTGGGTCAAATTAGAAAACCCCATCCATCTCCCCACGAACTGCAAGAACTTGCAGAAGGGTTGGCGAGTATCAAACCAATCCATTCGAAGAACCTATGAACGCGCCATATGCTACAGCCAAGAACCCATTCCCCTCATGAACTGGGCACCGCACCTGACCAGACAGCCAAGAACTCATATCTCCGATAGACTGGGCGCAAGAAAGAGGCCAAGAAGGACATAGAGAACACCCACCAAATTTCACCAACCGAACCAAGATGCTAGAGGACGATGGGCACGAACGAGAAGGTAAAGGGGATTACAGAGAGAAACCCACGGGCGTGTCGGCTGGTGTGCGTGGCTGCTGCTCTACTCCTCCTGCCGAGTCCGGATCAAGGTCATGCTCCTCGGCTTCGGCTCGAGCTCCTCCTGCTGAGGCCAGGTCAAGGCCGACGGGCGCCTGCAGAGCGCAGGGCGGGGGTGGCTGGCTGCGCCCGTGCCCCCCGGCGTCCTGCCGAGTCACCCCTCGGCTCAAGCTCAAGCTAGGTGGCCACGGTGAAGAGGTGGAGAAGGGGGCTCAGAGGTCGCTGGTGCGGCAGCGGCAAGAGAGAGGAGGCAGATGAGGCCGAGGAGGCGGCGGCAGGAGAGGAGGTGGCTGCGAGGGCGCGGGCGCAGGCGGTGGCAGTGGAGGAGGCAGACGAGGCCGAGGCGGCGGTGACGCCAGGAGAGGAGGCGGCTGCGGGGGCGCGGGCTAGGTCTGGTTATTTTTGCCTCTTCTCACTGCCGCTTCCCCTTTTCTTTGTGCCCCCACGCTGCCAGCTTCTCGTTTCTCTCTACACTATAGCGAATAAAAGGAGACGTGGCCAGTGCCGCTAGTTGGGCACACTGGCTCATCCTTTATATGTTCAACTAGATGACCCGGTTGCGCCAATGACGCAAGAAGCGAATCAGAAAGAATGTTATTAGTGAGTAAGTAGGAGATGTAACTGGAAATATAATGCAATGTGGATTGTATTACGTCATGTATTAACCACAAATCATGAAATCAATACCAGAGAACCAAATAATGTCACCACCTCTGTACTAACAACCAACATTTTAGCATAAGGAGTATCACAGGAGTGTTTACTTGCACATCAGGAGTATCACAATTACAACTAAAGAGGCATAGTCCTCACTGCTGTCCCTGAGCCCTTCACAAGGAGAGTTCCAAGCCTCGCAACTTCTTCCTCCAGCTCTGCACATGACCCTCAGTTACAAATCTCATCCCTCAGCTATGATTATTTTAAGATGAAATCAACATGCTATTTCTCTCACATGGAACATGTTCAAAATTTACTCAGTCTCACTAATCTTTCAGCTACAAAGGCGGAAAGAATAATGGCATGATCAATAACTGAAAAAACTGGAACAATAACGCTTGTAGCATTAAAAAACCGAAAGTGAATTGAGGACAACAGCACAATTATTTACAACAACGGCAAGCTTGGCTGATGCAAAATGATCACTCTAAAACTATATCTTTAGAACCAAATTAAAAAGGAACAAAATAATCTAATATTCCCTCCTTCAAAAATAACTGTCTCAACTTTGTACCAAAACATCATGTATCTTTAGGACCAATTTTTACACCATGGCACCACAAATCAAGAATAGACATATCAGATTGCAATGTATTCATGATCAGTTACCAATGATGCCACACCAAGGATTTGCACATATAACCTGAAATAACTGCAGCTAGCTTGAAGTCTGAAATCTACCGAGTGATAGACAAAAGCAATACCACCAAACCTTATTCTTATTGGACGAGCACAAGATTTATGAGAAGATAACACATAAAAAAAATCCTATTTGGTTTCTGGATGCATGCACTTTCTCGATTGTGCACATCAAAGCATGGAAGAACATTCCTAGGAGAGCCATTGTAGCACAACGAAGTAAACCAAAAATCAAAAAAGAGAAGTGAATTTGTATCATGTAATTTAGCAATGCATCAGCCCATATCACCATTTATTTTTCAGAGACCAAAGAAAATGACAGAAGTTTCCCTATTCTTTCCTGCACCTTTCTACCTACGAGCGCCACATAGACTGTTTCCACTTGGACACAGCAATCCTCGGCGCGAGCTGCAGAAGAACCACACACGCACATACGTCAGGCCAGGAGACACAAACACGGGCGCCGTGAGGGGGGAACGGAACGGACCGGAAGGGGAGAGACAGATCGAAAGAGGGAACGTACGGAGGCATAGTCAGGCTGGGAGACGTGGAGGGCTTTCTCCTTCCTAGTAGTTCTTGAGGGTTTCTCATTCCTAGAGATTTGCATACATGGACAACATACCCATGCCCTTCGTTTGGTGGGCATGTTTTTTTTTTCAAAAATTGTGTTGCTAGTGCTCTCAAATAATTAAATGGATTAGTTTGAAATTCCAAATTAATCTAATGAAACTCCCAAATATATCTCTAAATATTCCAATTTACCGAAGCTTAGCTTTGAGCCATAGGTTTTACATAACATTTTAGTAAATGTTCTTTTACACAACTTCCATAGTATACATGACTTAAAAAATAGCTTGAACCGACAATAAGTTTTCAGCCCAACATAAAGAAACACACAAAAAGTACTATGAGATCAATGGAAACAACATATTGATGTATAGGTTAATAAATAAAGAATCGTCTACTCAATAGGAAAAACATGGCATCATTATATGGATGTGAAAAGCGTAGATAGGATATGTATGTTAGTTAGCGAATCTTGAAGGTGACCTAGTAAATACCAAAAGGCATATGCAGAAACAACTCAAAAAATTTCTTTTAGTAAATTATGTATGGATGCAGATCGACACTTTGGGTGAGCGTGTTCCGGTAATCAACTGCAACACACCAGAGTCAAAAATCATGAACTGAGAAGTAGGTGATCTAAAATGCATTTGTTTAAACTAAGCCAGCAAGAATAACATATTATATTTTAATCTGGATCCTTCATGTAAAGAAATAACATAAAAAGAATCAAGAATTTCTCAATTTATTCAACAAAGAGCAGTGAAAGTGAAACATAGCAGGCACACCAAATAAATCTGGGCACATATAGAAACATTCCTAACATTCTCACACATAAAAAGCAGCTAATCACTCGTTGCGCCGATGGTACAAAGGGCGACAGTAAACCAAGCATTCAAATCATGCACGTAAAATTTGTTTAAGGACTGATAATAAAGTATAAAGAAATAGATACTTAGGTAGCATGTTAATACACAGTGATATATGTTACAGTGCATGCTAGCATGATAGCCCAAAACAAAGTTGTCAGCAGTTCATGATAGGAAAGCAAAGCTATACAGGTATTCTGAACTATGATTGGACTTGGTCCAGTGGGGTTTGTATAAACAGCATGCCCAGCATTTACAAAAGCATTAGCCTACAAAATAAAAAAGCTATCAGAATACTTAAACCTTGTGAATCACTTGTGTGATAGTGACATAGTAGAAAAATGCATACAGGAGATGGCCCCATTCTAAGCGTCATCATTGTCCGTCCAAGCTCAAAAAGCATAGCCCCCAGATGTTGTATCGCTACTCCCAACTCTGTCGACTCATTCTGGATCTGGCTTCACACAGATGTATCACAAGTGGCAGCATCTCTCTGAATACATTGTGCGAGATGGTGAAATAGGAATCAGGTGAATGGAGGTAAGTCTACACAAAAGTACCACTTAGCTCTTCCATTGTCTAATAAATTATTTGAGAGTAAAAAATAATTTAGAAGACACAAAGCTACATCATAGCACTACATAATCAGTTGCCGAAAAACAAAGCATGAAATTCTAACAGTAGAAAAGCATCAACAGTCCTATGAGCATTGTGTTCAGAGAGTAAGATGTGTTACCAGGAAAAAACACATAAAACTGAAAGAGGCATGGTTGTATATAGATAGATCGATACAACCTTGTACAGTCGGTCTTCGGGCAAGCATCGCCTGCAGGTTCACTTCAATTACAGTGCCTCACATGAAACCAACGATGAAAAGTCTACCATCAACTGCTAAGCTATCCAGATTGCCTTGGAGATAAGATATGCCTACGTTGTACAGAATGACAACAAGGTTTGGTAGAGCTATTCCACATATTACAGTTAGAATGTATATGAAATTGACGGGTATAACTTGGTAAAGCGAAATAATTTTATTTTACTTTTGCATCAGGGCATCAAGCGTCACAAGAGGATGGCAGGATAATACCATTTCCATTAGTTTCTTCTTCGATACGTGCTACAAAGGTTTTGTAGTTTCTGCATATGTCCACACCTTAAACGTCGCAAGCAGTTAGTTCCTCTTTGGCTTTCTGGAGCGGCATAACAGAGTTGCTTTCGGAAAACATCTTTGTACCATATATACTGTATCTATCTGAACCAATAAACCTGCAGTGAGAAAAAACCTTGATTCCAAGGCACTTTGCAATCTGTATAGCAAATGTGCTAGTTCCGCTTGATCCACTATGGATCTGCATACGACTGGAGATAGGTCGACATGAAAAAAAAACATAGGCATGAAAATTCCGTTCCAGTTCAATTCTCACAACACCAAATTGTGCACCTCTTTTTGCATACAAGTGATTACTAAATCATTCCATACTCCATTCGAGTAGCACTATTCAATACTTTGTTGTTTATCAGTTAGTCAGAGCATGTCAATTTGGTGATGACTAAGGAAGATTCACGTTCTGCAATCCTAACAAACAAATTAGCCAGAGAGATTTTCTTAAAGGGAAGGGATTCACCTGGGGAGATGGCTGGTCATGAAGACGTGCAGGACACCTTGGGCAAGCCGGCGGCATCGGTCAGCGATACCCTCTCTGACACCGGGAGCAACAGCCTCGCCGGCACCACAACCTTCTCCGTGTACCTGCGTAAGCAACGAGAGCAGCTGCATGACCTCAAGCCAATACAAAATATTCAAGAAATCAATCAATCAGTACACAATATTCTCTTAGTTGTCCCAATCAATCAGGAATTGTGTACCTTTTGAACAGTTGTAGGAAAATCCTCTTCTAGCCACTTTTTATCTTTGATGACTTCTTTTACTGGCCTCCCATTAATTTTGGCATTCAAGAAATTAGGAACCTACTCAAGTGGAAATCATCAAATCAGTACTCCAAAGCACTACCAATAGAGTAGCCATGTTTGTAATCATATCTTCACCTGAGTTGTTGAATGGTTTCCCCAAATAGTCATATTTGTCACTCTGTCATAAAACACACCAGCTTTTAATGCTAGCTGCAAAAACATTGTGAATGACAGATTAGTCTTGTCATTTGTTGAAATAAAATAACTGAAACATATCAGAAATAATTAAGATTCATTGAGAGTATAACACAGCAAGAAAATGGCAGTGCCTGGTCCTTTCAATTGTAAACAGGTCTACTGTTTTTTTACCGATGACACAAGTCATAAGTTTCTTTTGCAGCTAGATGAACATACACAAGTTATCTGATGGCCTACATATGACAACAAATTTAACATATGGCAGAAAAATTAACATTATGACCAAGGCAGAATAAAAGGACTGGAACTTGTAGTTTTGGGAACCTGGCTGGCAAAGACTAATGCAAACTTTATCCATGCCTGCAGGATAAAGTTGGCAGTGGATAAATTCAAGAGATAACAGAGTCTTTGCATGGCAGCTCAGAAGCAGGTATACACCATTAACCTGTCCGTGGAAATTGATAAGCGTATGATTATTTGAAACAAGTGTATGATCATGGGTCATATAGCTGACACAAATTTGATTTTGCAAAAATGGAGGGATATTAGGAGATAAGTTTCAGTTTTTTTGTCACACCTAACCTTCTAATTCAGCCTGAGCAAGAGCAGAGCATGAGAGGCCTTGAAGAGTCGGAGAGGAGCAGCACTCTTGTCCTGTAGGTGGTGCTGACCTCCATTTCCAGATCCAGCAATCTCCTCTCTCGTCTCCTCACTGAAGAAACCAACATGGCCATGTAAATGCTTCAGTTTTTGAGAATCAGTGCACATGAACTGCACATGTTCGCTTGCATACTGAAACTGAACAAAAGGGAGGGTGCTACCTGCAGCAAGGAAGGGAGCAAGGACCTTGTGCGGTGCATTGTGCGGGACATAAGGGTATTGAATATTGTGCTGAAATATGGAACATTGGATAATCTGATGTTAACATTGCACAGCAAAGAGGAACCAGCACAGTTTTAGTGGTACAACACTGAATTTCTACTTCTGAATATTGACAGTACAATATACTCAGAAGTATAATTTCTTCTACTGAATATTGACAGTACACCAGTATTCAGTTTATATAAACAACAATATATTCTCTGAAGTTTTAGTTGCTTTCTTCAGACAATCTTACCCGATGCAGTCAAAATTTTCAGTTTTGACAAGTCTTGCGATAATTCTAGCAAATTAATTGTCAAGATTGATGGCACTGCTTACCATCTCTCTCAGGAGCACATTGTCTTCTGCTTCCTTTGCAATTTTTTCAAATATACCCACCGGCATTGACGAACAGGACACATTCATCTTCATGAGAGCAGGCACTGAAAGGGTAATAAGAAAATGTTCAAACAGAGCTAACAAAAGCATTATAAGATGAAGGTTTCTTAGCAGGGAGCAGTACACAAAAATGAACCTGGATCGGAGGGAACAAAAATGAAGGCTTTTTAGCAGGGAACAAAAACTTCAGTCATAGCGTGTGAAATAACCTAAGAAAGGTTAGCTCTAAACCTAAATCAGGGCCATTTTCAAGCAGGGGAGCAGCCAAGGCTAACTCTGAACCAACTCAAGGATTTGGGGGCTGCACGATTCCTAGTGCTTATGAATCCGAGCCAACTCAAGGATTCCTATCCAGATTCTTATCAATCCGACCTTATGAATCCACTTGTCAACTTACGGACCGCAACAGACTAATCCATGGCAAGACCAGCGAAGGACGGTAACTTGACACGGCGGAGAGCACGACCTGCGCAGCAGTCGGCTCGCCTCAGCCCGGAGACGGCGACGCGCGGCCCGGAGACCAGCATCATGGACTCCGCCTCCACCCCCTGCGGCGCCGGGTTGGTCGGGATCGGGGTTGGCGTTGCAGGCTGGCAGCGCCGCCTCCCAGCCCGCGTTCCAGGCGAAGTCCATGGGTGGCCGACGGATCCGGCGACCCATCGGCTCCTTGGACCGAAAGCACAGCCTTTTCGGTGGCAAGCCGGAGCAGAGTGCGGCAGAGGCGAGAGGAGCATAGCGTGGCGTCGGCGAGAGCCATCCTCCTGCGTCTTGTGACAAGAACTCTCCGCGCCGTCCACCTACTAGCCTGGGGCGCGGCGGACGAGAAAGGCAGAGGTACGGCCGCACAAGAGCAGGATGGAGCCGGCCGCCTCTGCGTCCCGCGGTCCTCCTGCTGAGGACGACAGTGATAGCGCCATGGACCACCGTGAGGAGAAGACTGGAGCTGCGGCGTCATCCTGCAGGACGTACCCGCGAGCGCCGGCCGGCGTCACGTATCCCGCTTCACCGCGCACCACGGATCTGCTTCTCCGGTGCCGATGCCTCACCACCGCGCACCCCCTTCTCCCATCTCCTCTGCAACGGCTCGCTCCCTCCTCGATCTCACATCCTCTTCTTTGCTGCACCATCATCGATCCACACCTCCCCTGCCTCTGAACTCCGACGCAGGGCTGGGAAGGGGGCTCCTCCGTCGGCTGGGAAGGGCTCTAGATGAGGAGGGCAGGGGAGAGGCGGCGGCTGCGCGGGGGAGGGTGGGGAGTGGAGAGCGAGGGAGGAGGATGGACGCGGGGCTCGAGGAGCACGAGGGATTGGCTGATAGGGTTTCACCCCACGTTCTCGTCGTCCCCACTGCAGTAAAATTCGCTCACGTACGCAAAATTAAAGCAAAACCACCTAATTCTCTCGACCCACAGCCAACGAGCCCCACCCGTCACTGACCTATGAAGTTGCTGCTGATGTACAGAAGGACCAACGGTTGACCAAACGCCAGCAGACAAAATCGATCAACAGTAAAAGATCAAACAGACGACGAAGCTCAGCGCGCGCAAGGCCTCCAGAATGGCGGGTTGCGTAGAAGGGTTTATATGTTCAATTAGGAGGATTGTGTTGTGCAACCACTACCATATCTAAACAGCGAAAAAATCACTGAAACAAATCCACCAATGCGAGGGATCGAACACTGCACCACCCACTTGTCCGGCTCATCATTCACCGCACGAGGTGATGAGCTTCAATATTTAATTATCGAAGGCGGATTATAAGAACTGGAGCAACCACCAAACCTAAAATATTGTTTTCAATTTTGAAATGCCTTTTCTTTTGTTTGTTTCTTTATTGGTTTTTCTTTCCTTTTTCACTTTTTGTACCACTTTTTCTAAAATGAAAATTTTGAAAACTATTAGCATTCTGAAAAGAATTCAAAAAATATTCGCTTTTTCTCAACAGACTGTTTGCAATGACATAAACTGTTCGCTTTTCAACATGTTCGGAAATTTAAAAATTATTTGGATTTTCATCAAATGTTCCAATTTTCAAAAAGTGTTTGGAATATCAAAAATTGTTTGCATTTGTTTCCATTTTTTTGAAAAATTGTAAAAAATGTGCATATTTGCAAAACATAGTTCCCAGGTGCCAAAATTGTCCGGTCTTGAGTTTGCGGGAAAGTTCCACGTGGGAACATTTTTTGTCATTCTGAACAATGTTTCTAAAACATGATTTTTTTCGAAAAAAAAGGGCCAAACAATTTTTGAAAAAGCGAGCTTTTTTTAGTTTATGAACAAAAATTAGAAAACCTGCAAAATTCTTGAGAAACACAAACATCTTTTGAAAAACTAGAGCATTTTTTAGTTTACGAACAGAATTTTAAGAAAACTAAACAGTTAAAAACACAAACATTCACTTCTGCGAGAGGCACAACCTCTCGGAAAGAGAGAGAAAAACGTGTTTTTTCTTCTTTTGTGAGAGGCATTGATTTACTTCACATGGAGGGGCACAGTTGTGCCTCTCAGAAATAGAAAAATAGTGGGAAAAAGTCGTGCTTCCGGCTTTGTTTTTT
>NC_041382.1:659373713-659374767 GCF_002162155.2 Triticum dicoccoides
AAAGTTTCTCAAAATTTATTAATATGGGATCTAGTTTCAAAGATCTCGACACGAGAAATTCAACGGTGAAAACGATTCATGCTTTGAATGCGCGATTTAAGAGGTAAAACATTTGAAATAAATGAATCTACGAAAAAAAAGAGGAAAAACTCCAAGGTTGCGACACATGCAATAAGCCACCTGTTGAACCTAGGAAGATGTGAGCGACCTTTCCAAGGGGTAACCCTGATTTCAGCCTTTTTGTCCCAAGCCCTGTTTGGCGCCTTAAATGCCACTTAAAGGCCACTTGGTAACTAGCGTGCACCTCATCTTCACCTTGGGCTCGGCCCATCTATTTGTTTTTCATTTTTAATAGCGTAAAATTTGAACCAGCATTGGTTTTGGGGGACCTTCCAACGAACGATTAGATGTTTTTTGAACGATTTTCTTTGTTTTTTGTTCAGCACGAGTTTTGCTCCTTTTATTTTTTATCTTCTCTTTATTTTTTTCATCCTTTTACCCTTTTTAAAATGTGTGAATATCGATTTCATGAACTTTTCCCAAATCCTATTTTTTTACAAATTTCCCAAGCTTATTACAAATTTCTAAATTTGTGAAATTTTCAATTTTGTTTACTTTTCAAAACCCACAACTTTTTTCAAATATGTGAGTTTTTTTCATATCCGCGATATTTTCCAGTTTTTGCAAAAAAAACATCCAATATTTTTTTACTAATCCGCACACTTTTTTTTTCAAATTTGCACTTTCTTTTTCAAAACCATAAGGTTTTAAAATTTTATGAACTATTTCATATATGTGCACTTTTTTGAAATTTATAAATTGTTTCCCGTATTCATGAACATTTTCCAAATTCATATTTTTGCCCAATATATAATATATATGTATATGTTAAAAAATTGAAATTTTCATATACAAGTTTTTTTAAAATATGTAGTCTTTTTCAAATCCATGATTATTTGCCAAAAAAATGCTAATTTGTTTTCCAACGAATTTTTCCAGGTCACTTTTAGCAAAAGTCAGCCATCAACTGATTCACCTATCAACCCATCGGAGG
>NC_041382.1:659375054-659379471 GCF_002162155.2 Triticum dicoccoides
CCTAACTACCTCCTAAGGTGTTGGTTAGGAGCTCTCCATTTTTTGGTAGGATACGTCCCCACGCAAGCACCTATGATAGAGGCCCCTTTAGTGGGCCTCTAGCGGTTCAGCTCGATCGCCTTTCTATTGGGGAAAATTGTTGGTAGAAAAACACATCATGAAAGTTCATTAATTTACCTAGATAGTATGAGAAAAAACAAAAAAAACATACATTTTGGCTTTCTTAAAACACAGGAAAAAAGTTTCCATGCTTGTGTAAAAAGTCACATATATGTTGAAATGTCAACGTTTTGGCGTGTTTAAGATTCATGTATTAAAAAATCATCTTAAAGTACAAACGAAAAGTTGCCATGTTAAATTGCCTACCCAAATGCTAGATATGCCTTAGTAAAAACACAAAATGGTTGTTATGGTGTGTGTTATGATAAAATTGCCATGCCATGTTCAAATAATTTTCAGTGGTAATAAAACATTACCATAGTTTGCTCAAATAAACAACAACAACAACAACAACAACAACAACAACAACAAAGCCTTTAGTCCCAAATAAGTTGGATAAGCTAGAGATAAAACCCATCAGATATCGCAACCCATCATGAAAATTAAGAAGAAAAAAAGGAAATTTCCATGGCCCGAAAATAAATCTAGGGCGATGGTCTAGTAGGACCGTGGCCTTGATGACTTCTCATTCGCGACAAAAAATGACATGTTGGTTTTGGCGCAAAGGTCACGAGGTTTCACGACAAAATTCAATGTACTTTCTTTAATTTTTAGGGTTGCTTGTAGAACTAACTCCTATTTGATGCTTCATGCGCCCTTTAAAGGCAAATTAGTACAACGTGCACACACCCTCCCCGCAGTACAACCTTTAAGGGCCGGCCCATATAAGGCACTAGCGGGAAGCTCTTGTTCCCGGTTCTATGAAGCTTTTGTCTGATTTTTCTTAATTCATGTTTATGTTTTTGGACCTTTTCTTCTTTTCTTTTCCTTTTCCTTTTTATCAAATGTGTGAAACCTTTTTCAAGTAGAAAACCTTTTCAAATCCGTGAACATTTTACAAAATCTGTAACATGTTTCAAATATTTGAACTTTTTTTGAATCCATGAACGCTTTTTTAATTGCATGAATGTTTTTCAAATCCTCATTTTACCCCAAATCTTATGTTTTTTTTAAATCCACAAACTTTTTTCCAAGTCTACGATTCTATTCACGAAATTGATGAACTTTTTAAAAATCCACAAAGTTTTTTTACAAAATACATGAAGTTCTTTCCAATTCATGAAGTTTCTTTCATATTCATGAAGTTTTTCAAATCCAGGTTTTGTGATTTTTTTACAAAAGTCAAATGCTCAACCATCGACCGAATGAACAAAGGACAAGCAACCCGAAGGAAGAGACATGTACCGTGCAACCCTGTATTGGGCCGGCCCAAGCAAGTGGAGCGCAGGGTGGCGCGTTGGCGCACAAGGCTGCTAGCGACAAAATCACTAATTGAGGAGTACTCCTTCCAAAGATCAGTTGCACCTTCTTGGGTTGCGACAAGTAGCGTGCTGCATGTGCGCATTTGTCGCAACCTGTGAGTTTTCCCTTTTTCGTAGATTCGTTTATTCAAAATGTTTTATCTCTTAAACCATGCATCCAAATGTTCAATTTTCACCATTGGTTCCTCGCGTTGTGATCTTCAAAACTAGATCTCATGTTAGTTGGTTTTGACGAAAAAATTTTTCACGAAAAAACCAGACGAAAAAACCCACACCGGGAGCACATTTTTTTCCCTTTTCGAAAGCCTGCCGCGCCTCTCACAGAAGCAAAACAGTGTCTCTTGCAGAAGGAAAAACGCTTTTTTCATTCGTAAGTGTCACGGTCGTGCCTCTCGTTGAAGGGAAGAACGCGTTTTTTATGTTTCCAAGAGGCACGGTCGTGCCTCTCTTGAAGCAAATATGTGCCTCTTGCGGTAGCAAAAAAAATGAGTTATCCTTTTCCGTTTCTGAGAGGCACGGTCATACCTTTCGCGGAAGCAAAATCATGCCTCTCACGAAAATAAACCCGTGCCTCTTGCGAAAGAAAAAAAAATGTGTTTTTCTGCGCAATTTTTTTGTTGAGAAGCTAAGGAAGACTGGAAAGGCAAACCATCTAAAAGCCAAAAATGCGTGCAGAAAATAAAAAATAATCAAAATACGGCGGGAACACCCAGAGCGTGACACGTGGCAACGGCTCAGAGCATGCTAGCCCACCCCAAATGACCCTTGGGGAGGCTCCCGAACGAGTGCTCCTCAGTTAGCTGCTCCATGCTAGCAAGGGCAGATCCTGGTGCTTAAGGCGCCCTACATTTTGCTAACGGGCGCCTGAGACCTCCAAGACTGGCCGGGCCATTTAGCTATTTTTAAAATTTTTGTTTTATTTATTTTCGTGAACTTTTTCCAAAATTGGTGAGGTTTAATAAAGCGATGAACTTTTTCAATTTTGTGAACTTTTTACAGAATTGATGATATTTTTTCAAAATCGACAAACTTTTTTAAAAATTGATGGTTTTTCACAAAAAGTTCTACAAAACAGATGAACTTTTTTCTAAAAAAAATTATGAACTTTTCTTATATTCATGAAATGTTTTTTAAAATCTGCGAACTTTTTAAAATTCATGATTTTTTTCGATTTTTTCCTGTTTTTCTTTCTCAAATGAGAACATGTACATGGGCTGGCCCACCAGCGCAGGCGCGTGGGCGCCAAGGAGCTTCGCTGGCGCTTGAAGCGTTGAATAGGAGCTCCCGCTAGAGAGGAGCTCTCGTTTGCACCGCTGTTGGTTAATTGATATGGGCGTTTTTTCCTCTGACGACGAGGGCAAAGCCATTTTATCGTGTGGTCGGCTCCCATTTTAACGTGCAAGTAACATCGTGCCAGTAGTAAAAATTGGGGGCAGGGGCAGCATCAGAGGCAGAGCTCAGATCTCAATCCTCCTCCTGCCTCATTGTTTGCCCTTTTTTTTTCTGAGGGCAGGGTTTAGTTCATCGTACCGTACGCCAGGGGGTTCACATACACGCAGTGCACCCGTGTTTCTCCTTCCACAACTGGCCCAAATAGGCTTTTTTTTTAGTAACAACCCAAATGAGATGTGTCACATGGTCACCCGCACGGTTCCTCGGATAGGGAGAGAGGCCTGTGGATCATGGGAAGAAATTCGAAACTAGCTGCTCAAATCCGAGAGGCCCTTTTCTCAAGAAAAAAAGATCCGAGAGGCCCCGACCACAAAACCGTAGATCCAACATTTCAGCCATGAGAATCCCACTAGAGCTATTTTATCGCATTAAGTGATCGAAGTGGTGGCGCTCGCTGAAGCTTTCCCCTCGCTCGCATTGTACTCGGCTGGCTCGTTAAGCGCGCGCAGTGCTAAAAATAGATAGAAGAAAATGGGGTAAATTGGATTCGATCCAGGGTCTAGTGCAATGCACGTAGCCATTAGGCTACACTGAAGATCATGTTATACTAGCTAGGCGCGCCACTTGAGGTATAAAAATAGCTTGGCCCGCCCTATTATCCTTTTCTTTCTCAATTTTCTTCTACACTATTCGGGTTTTCTCCCTTTTTTTCGTTCTTTTATTTTTCTTCTTCATTTGTTTTCATTGCTTTTTGCATTTGTTTCTTCGGGTTTAATTGTTTTCTCGTTTTATTTTGTTTCTTTCATCATTCTTCTGCGGTTTAGTTTAGTTTTAATTTTTTAAATTCTTTCTACATTTTTTTCTTCCATTTTTTCTTTTGTTTCAATTTTTTCTTCTGTGTGTTTTCCGCTCTTTCTTCTTTCTTCTCAGATTTGTTTCATTCTTTTTTGTTTTCTTTTGTTTCATTTTTTATTCTCCGACTTTTTCATTATTTGCTTTGTTCTTCTTCATTTCTTGTTTGGTTTTCTTTTATTTTGGGTTTTCTTTTTCTTCTCCATTTTTTTCTTTTGTGTTTTCTTATGTTTGTTTCCATTTCAGTCTGCAGTTTTGTACATGTCAAAAACATTTTTTGTACACACCTTCAATGTTGTTCGAATGCCTATTCAACATTTTTCAAATACTTGTTCAACATTTTAATAGTTATTCAATATATTTAGAATTCTTGTTCAACATTTTCTATACTTATTCAACATCATAAATACTTATTCAGCATTTTCAAAAACTTTTCCAATATTTTTCCTATACTCGTTCAACATTTTTGAATACCTATTTCAACATTTTTTAAATATTTGTTCGACATTTTTAATACTTATTCAGTATTTTTAAACACTTGTTCAACATTTTTCAAATTCCTGTTCAACATTTTTTAATACATATTCAATATTTTTCAAATGCTTGTTCAACATTTTTCAATTACCCGTTCAACATTTTTTAATACTTATTCAAAATTTTCAAACACATGTTCAACATTTTACAAATACTTG
>NC_041382.1:659379816-659438913 GCF_002162155.2 Triticum dicoccoides
TATATATATAATATTTTTAATGTATAAATAAAAGTACAAATTTCTTGCATGGATGAAAAAATAGTTCATGAAGTGAATATTCTAAGCCAACATGGTTCATGTTACCTTGATCTATTAGTAGAGCACGTTCCAAGCAGTAGCTGAGATGGATAGAAGCAGCAGCTCATAACGAAGCGACCATTGTTTGAATCGTGAAACAGGTTTTTTAGATTTTCGGTTTTATGCATTTACGCTGTATATATAAAACCTCGCGGGCCGGCCCATCTGGGGCACCTGCCCGACGCGAGGCTTCCCATGCACTCGCGTAAGGCGACAAATAGGGGCGCCCGTGAGAATCCCAACCCCGCCGTACCGCCGGGCTGTCTCCCGCTGCCACTACAACGCCGAGACCATTTCCCCGGACCCGCGAGCCTTTTCCCCGCAGACCATATCCCTCACAGGATCTACTATCTACCACAGCCCTATATATATTTGAATCCAGAGAGAGGGATAAACAAATGGTGGCTTGCCAAAGCTGGAGCATGGCGGTGAATCTAGAGGGCCGTGGTCTCCACTTTTGATGCCACAATGCACAGCAAAGTAGGCGCACACTGCATCTGGCTAAATCCGGCAGTGCTGGCTTAGCTAACTACGTCGATCATGACGATAATAATAACCAATGCAGTGCACCCAGCTCCGGCTGCACTTGCACATGCAGGTAGGGAAAAAAGGGCTTCTGCATTATACTCCAACTAAACACAATCATTAGGCCGTGGTCAGAAGGGACAGGCTTGCACCGGAAGCACCAGCACCACCAGGGATGAGGAGTGCTGCTGCTGCTGCTACTCGACTTTGTCTAACTGTTGCTACTACTCTTTTCTGAACCTGACGGCCTTGTCGCGCCTATCAGTTTCTTCATTGCAGTAGGCAAACGGATGATATGGGCAGGAGCATGCAGCAGGCACAGTGGAGCAAGCAACAGTAACTGGTCAATTACTTCAGAGAATCTTGACCACTGAGAATCAGAGTGGCTGCTGGTGTTCGTTCTTGGTTACTCAATGATGCCGGATTTAAGCTAGGTAAAGCTAGCTAGCCTGTGTTGACCAGCAGCACGTCTTGGTCAGTTCCAGGTGAGTCCCAAACCTTCCGATAATGGACCAAACTGGTGTGCAGCAGCAGAGATGCTTGCTTAAACCAGCGCCTAATTGGACGCGAAATGCCTCTAGAAGCACTGCATGACCATTATTATATACTAGTACTAGTATAATCTAATAGCGACGTGAAGCGCCGTTGAACTGATCGAATCTCAGTGGTCAAGATCAAGATGCTCTGTTCTAGCTAGCTTGTCCAATACTACATGATATTCCTTCTTCTGATCTGAATCTCTACGGCCTGTGCTATGCGAAGTTGCTAACCACCCTGGATGGGAGTTGACGAGGGAGGACGCAGCGAAGCATTGCACGTCCGCCACCATTATCTGCACATTATTCGGTGAACCTATTATTCCTAACCACGTGAAGCCATGACGCGCCTTCTCAAAATAGTACTGCTACTATAGTTTGCTTCGGGCAGTAATGCAGGCGATGCTGTAGGGCGCAAAAGCTAGGGGAGACTCATGTGTTGGGTCCATGAAAATATCAATTTACGAATCATTTCGCGTTTTTGCTGCTTAAAGTGAGCTGTCTGCAGTTGATCGTGGGGTTCAACTTTTAGACCAGACGGATAAAATTAGCTAAAAGTTAACCACGAATGGATTATTCTCGGTGAAATTCATGTATTTAGACTTAATTGATTCCGCGTCATTGTCGAGGTCTTTGTATAAATGAAAGATTAAAGTTCCACTCCGCATCAAGATCTTTATGTGGTTCGTCCACAAAGGAGTCATCTTAATCAAAAACAATCTGATGAAAAGGAATTGGGTTGGTAACCCCATGTGTTGTTTTTGTGATCAGAACGAAATGATTAGACAACTCTTTCTCTAGTGTCCACTTGCATAATTTGTTATGGCGATTAATTCATATAGCTTTTAACGTTCATCCTCCAATGAGCATAAACACGTTATTTGGGACGTGGCTTAATGGAATAGACGTACATATAGCTAAACATATTCAAATAGGGATATGTGCATTATTCTGGGCTATATGAAACACTAGAAATGATGTGATTTTTAATGAGGAATAATTCACTAATTTTTTGCAGGTCATCTACAGAGCTACAACTTGGATCTGTATGTGGTTGTTACTCACTCATGCGACTAAAGGGAGCTTATGGTTATTGGGTGCAACCGCTGGGAGAGCACGGGCTATCTTCAGTCGATTTGGATGGCGAGTCAATAATAGGCTAGGTGTGTAGGCATCGTAGCATGTTCTTTATCGCTGATGTAGCGTTTTCTTGCAGGATGTGGCGCTTTATAGATTTATTTTCTCTTTTTTGCTTGGATTTGAGCTTTCTTGGATGTTAAGACTTTGTTACGCTTTCTAATAATATGACTGCATGCATCGACTGATGCAGAGGCCGGAGGTAATCCTCCTTTTCTAAAAAAAAACTACATCCGGGCGCACCAAACCGCCCCCAAACGCCTAGACGGACGGCCCGGCCATTGACCGGTCATGAAAAACCCGACCCAAATGGGGTCTTTAAACCGTCCTCAAATGCCCGAACTGTCCGACACCCCTCATATCTACCCAAATATGGTGCAGATATGGGGCGGCCCGGACGCGTCTACCATGTCGGTTTGACCTAGCCTGGCCCACGCGTGCCCCACAAAATCCCCATCCGGAAAACCCTAAACCGCAGTCAATCTGAACTCCACTGCAGTCCCCTGCCTGTCCACTCCACTTCCGATCCCCTCTAAACCCATTTGAAGGCCGAAGACCGAAGCAGCGCTGCCTCCGGTGGGAAATCCGGCTCCGACGACGACTGGGCGAGCCTCCTGCACGAAGCGGAGCCCGACGATGTGGAGGAGGTCACCCTCTGCTTCGCATTGAGGCGTTCGCAGCTCGACCAAGGCAGATCCGGCAATGGCGGGTCTACTTCAGCAGCCCCCACCGCTCGACGACGCAGTGTCGGTGACGTCGCCGGCCCTTCCCGCCCGGCGCGCAGCTCCGACCGCTCCGCTCCTTCAGGTACGCCGCGCACCTCCACCACCCTCTGCTTTAGAAGTGGTACCCGGTCGCCACTAGGTCCTCGTGCCTGTGTCGGGGCTGGCGCGCATGAGAACGCCCGATTCTGAGGCACGTGTAGTCCGGTACGAGCGGCACCGGGCAAGGGAGAGGGCGGCAGTGAGGGAGTCTTTGTCCACGCGCTGGTCACGCCTAAGCGCGCCGGTAGGTCCCGAGGCCGCGCTCCTCACGTCGGTCCTCTGATGCTCTCTCACGGCGTTGGAGACGAATCCGTGGCGCCTCCACTGCAAGAATGCCAAGGTGCTCCGACTCGTCATTGAGTTGTGGAAGTGCGAGGCAAACAAGGAGGCAGCGGCGAAGGCGAAGGTGGCCCGACATGCGAAGGAGCAGGACCGCCTGCTCTGTAGCCTATCGGGCAAAAGGTACAGCTTCGACTCCTCCGACCTGATGGACGGCTCCAGCTCTGACGATGATGCATCTCAGTACACCGATGCCTACATGGACGAGGGGCACAGCCACGCCAACAACTGGAAGGGGAAGGGGCCGGCGAGGAAATGGTGATTACCTCCGCCCTTGCCCATCTTATTTTCTTTTTATCTATGTTCTAAGTATTTATTGTATGAATTTGCACTATCCGTCGATGAACTATGTGGTTTTGTTCGGCGATGCAATGACGATCCAGCTAGTTGACCGTGTTTTACACTTTATATGTATGGTTGCATTGATTGCATGGTTTTGAGGTTTCGGATATAAGGGACGCGGGTGTGGAAGCCAACATATGAGGCGTACCCGGTCAGTGCCCGTGGATGCGTCTGGGTGCGTCCGCGGGCATTTGAGGGGCCGAATTTGCCAAGTTCGACTGTAGATGCTCTTATCCTGTGATCGGGCGTACGAGTGGTGGTTCTCATCAAAGCATGTCTTGCTAGCATTCATGTCTATCCTTTATCTGTTACCAAGTTCCCTTCTTGGGTCATTAGAGCCATCGACTCTCAAATGGCGCATTGTCGTTAGGATGATTTTGATGGTCATGGAAAATACCATTTAATTGTAAGGTCAAAAACATTTATCTAATTGGGGATCGATGAGTATGAAAAGAGAGTTTTGGAATTTGGTTATCCCCAAAATGAGATATATTAACATTGCTCTTTGAGTTCGTAGATTGCAAGATAAAACTTAGACGGAGAAAAATATTGGAAGCTAACATTGACTATAAATACAAACACAAGAGCCAAACATCTTTTGCTGATGGTAAATTGATGAGATTCTATGAGTATTAGCGGTTTGATGGTTCCAATTTGGTAATTCGGTTTTTTGAAATATTTTTTACGTGCAACGAACCTAATATTTCTATTCAAGAGGCTTGTGTTGGGAATCAAACTAAACTAAACTTTAGGAGAGGTTTTAACAAAGATATGATGCAAAAGTGGAATCAACTAGTGCAAATAGTATCATGTTTACATTGAAATTTTGTACCTGGTCAAATGGTGTGGAAATTAAATAGCTCTAGGATATATGAGGCCCAATCCCTCTAGGTCGTTATATACTTCACAGGGGTTATACATCTCAAACGTATCTAGATTTTTTTATTGTTTCATGCTATTATATTACCACTTTTCAATATTTTATAGCATTTTATATTATTTTCTATACTAAAGTATTATTCTAGTGCCCAATGCCACTTGTTGTTTTCTGCATGTATTTGACTTTATAGAAAATCCATATCTACAGAAGTCAAAAAAAACCTGGCGATTTAATATGATATTTTTGGAGCACGGTGGTTCCGAGAAAAATTGGAGGGAAGTGAGAGGCCGTGTGGGCCCCATAGATACCACCTTTTGTCCATTCCACCGCCATAAATTCCTATAAATGTAGAAAGCCTCTGAGATATTTTTATCCGATTTTTTCGCCATCGCAAGTTTCTGTTCCGAGGAGACCAATCTGGAGGCCTGTTTCGGTGCTCTGCTAGAGGGAGAATCCATCCCGGAGGCTTCTTCATCAACATTGCTGCCTACATAACCATGTGTGAGTAGTTCCCTTAGGACCTTAGGGTCCATAATAGTAGCTAGATGGCTCTCGATCTTCAATACCATGTTCCCGTGAGCTACCTCACATGATCGGGACCAATTTGATGTAATCTATGGTGTGTTTGTTGGATATGATGAATTTTCACTTTATGATCAGATTGTTCATTGAACTCAATTGAATCTTTTGATGTTTGCTCATTGTATAATTAAATAGTTTTGTATGCTTTCCGATGTATTTGTCTACCCTGGCCAAGTTTGATGGGTATTTCTTCAGAGGGAGTTGTGCATTGTAGTGGGTTCTAATCTTGTAGTGATCTATATTCAAGTGACAAAAGGGACAAGGCACGTATGTATTGTTGCCACTAACGATAAAATGATGGTGTCTCACATATTGCTTGATGTTTTCCTGTCTACATTGTGTCATCATGCTTATTGCAATGCTCTATTTCTTCTAAACATAATACTTTGATATGCATGTTGGATAGAGGTCTTAGGGTGGAGTATTATTAGTAGATGCATTTCGATTAATGGTCTACTTGAAGAGAGGATAGAAACAGGAGACCTTTGCTCTACCTCCTTTTTTCTCTTCTAGGGGCCCCGGAGGGGTTCTTTGGCATGCTCTATTGAAGAAGCTAAGTGACTTTTGTCACTCAAGTAGTGAGTTGGAGAGTGACCGTTAGGGCGACCACTTGTACTTATAGGCCTTGGCGACCTATATGTTACGCAACACAACTTATCACAGACATAATGCCTATATGGGATTATACCATGAATTATTAGTCATAAATATAAAAATTGCAATTTAATCGATTCCCAACTGTAATTTGTACACCACGCCACCTACCTATTTAAGAGACATTCCACTAGTGAACCTATGGCCCCTGTGTCTATTCTCCTCTACTGAAAGCAAATATATTTTGTTGCCCTATTGCTTGTACTTTTACTTTGCTACCTACTATCTCTATCACTTCTAGTTTAATCTTCTAACTAGCCAGACAAGGGGATTGGCAACCTCTTGCCATGTTGGGGACAAGCCTTGTTTTGTGTTTTGTGTGTCGGCCTGTTCACTTTGTTTGCGAGGAGGCTCCTACTAGTTCGATAAACATTGGTTCTCTAACCGAGGAAAATACTTATTAATAGGTTACTTCACCCTAACCTTGGGGGTTACCCAACCACTCTTACGAGAGAGCAAGTGGGGGGGTTATCCTTGTGTTTGTTTTGGTAGCTTGCAAACTTCTAATCACTCCTAGAGTCCAGATGTCTCTTTGGTTAGGATCACACAATAAGCTTCATGGTAGGGGTAAGTCTTTGTAGATGACAGGAGAAAAATGATAAGAGTTGCTTGTTGTATAATGAACTAGAGTCTTGCCATCATTAGTTGTTTGAGTGTGACATCTTTAAACTGTTATAGGACGAGGGAGCAAATATGCTATTGAGACCTATCTGTAGGAATTATGAAGTTGTTTCTTCATTGTGGTTGTTTAACAAAAATAATGCAATTCTGAATATGATTGACATAGCTTTAATGTGGTCTACATGGAAATTAGGACATGTTCTTTGGCCATGTTACATGTGAAGGAAATATGCCCTAGAGGCAATAATAAGTTGTTATTTTATATTTCCTTATTCATGATAAATGTTTATTATTCATGCTAGAATTGCATTGACTGGAAACCTTAATACATGTGTGAATACATAGACTAAACACTGAGTCCCTAGTGAGCCTCTACTTGACTAGCTCGTTGATCAAAGATGGTTAAGGTTTCCTAACCATGGACATGAATTGTCATTTGATAATGGGATCACATCATTAGGAGAATGATGTGATGGATAGGACCCATCCGTTAGCTTAGTGTTGATCGTTCAGTTACATTGCTATTGCTTTCATGTATGTTAAATACATATTCCTTTGACTATGAGATCATGCAACTCCCGGATACCGGAGGAATGCCTTGTGTGCTATCAAAAGTCACAACCATATCTGGGTGATTATAAAGATGCTCTACAGGTATATCCGAAGGTGTCTTGTTGGGTTGGCGTGAATCGAGATTAGGATTGTCACTCCAAGTATCGGAGAGGTATCTCTGGGCCCTCTCGGTAATGCACATCATAGTAAGACTTGCAAGCAATGTGACTAATGAGTTAGTTGCGGGATGATGTATTATGGAACGAGTAAAGAGACCTGCCGGTAATGAGATTGAACTAGGTATGAAGATACCAACGATCGAATCTCGGGCAAGTAACATACTGATAAACAAAGGGAATTATGTATGTTGTCATAATGTTCGACCGATAAAGATCTTCGTAGAATATGTAGGAGACAATATGGGCATCCAGGTTCCGCTATTGGTTATTGACCAGAGAGGTGTCTTGGTCATGTATACATAGTTCTCGAACCCGTAGGGTCCACACGCTTACATTCGTTGACGATATAGTACTATATGAGTTATGTATGTTGGTGAACGAATGTTGTTCGGAGTCCCGAATGAGATCACAGACATGACAAGGAGCTCCGAAATGGTCCGGAGGTAAAGATTGATGTATAGGATGATATGGTTCGGCCAAGGGGTGAAGCCCACGAGGCTTTAGGTCGGTGCAAAAGGTGTTTTGCGGAGGCAAGGGGGCCAAACGCTGGAGACCCTGGCGTCTGGCCCTGGACCAGATGCCGAGGCCCATGGCGTCTGGGCCAGACGCAAAGGACCGTGGCGTCTGGTCCTGGAAGTCCGAGAAGGACTCTTCCTTGCAGGCAAAACCGACTTTGAGGACGCTTTTGCTCCAAGTTTTGACCCCAGGGCTCAACATATAAATAGAGGGGCAGGGCTAGCACCTGGAACACATCAAGTATCACCAAGCCGTGTGCCGACAACCTGTCCCCTCTAGTTTATCCTCCGTCATAGTTTCCATAGTGCTTGGCGAAGCCCTGTGGAGATTGTTCTTCACCAACACCATCACCACGCCGTCGTGCTGCCGGAACTCATCTACTACTTCGCCCGTCTTGCTGGATCAAGAAGGCGAGGACGTCATCGAGCTAAACGTGTGCTGAACGCGGAGATGCCGTATGTTTGGTACTTGATCGGGACGGATCGTGAAGGTGTACGACTACATCAACCGCATTGATAAACGCTTCCGCTTTGCGATCTTCAAGGGTATGAAGATGCTCTCCCCCTCTCGTTGCTATGCATCTGCTAGATAGATCTTGCGTGATCGTAGGATTTTTTTTGAATTACTACATTCCCCAACAGTGGCATCCGAGATAGGTCTATGCGTAGACGATATGCACGAGTAGAACACAAAGAGTTGTGGGCGGTGATCGTCATATTGCTTACCACCAGCGTCTTATTTTGATTCGGCGGTATTGTTGTATGAAGCGGCCCGGACCAACCTTACATGACCACGTTCATGAGACTGGTTCGACCGACAGACATGCAACTAGTTTTGCACAAAGGTGGCTGGCGGGTGTCTATTTCTCCAACTTTAGTTTAATCGAATTTGACTGCGCCCGGTCCTTGATGAAGGTCAAAACAGCAAACTTGATAAATCACCGTTGTGGTTTTGATGCGTAGGTAAGAAAGGTTCTTGCTAGAAGACCGTAGCAGCCACGTAAATTTTGCAACAACAAAGTAGAGGACGTCTATCTTGTTTTTGCAGGGCATGTTGTGATGTGATATGGTCAAGACATGATGTGATATACGTTATTGTATGAGATGATCATGTTTTGTAGAAGTTATCAGCAACTGGCAGGAGCCTTATGGTTGTCGCTTTATTGTATGAAATGCAAATGCCATGTAATTGCTTTACTTTATCACCATGTGTTAGCGATAGTTGTAGAAGCAATAGCTGGCGAGACGACCACAACGCTACGATGGAGATCAAGGTGTCAAGCTGGTGATGATGGAGATCATGATGGTGCTTTGGAGATGGAGATCAAAGGCACACGATGATGATGGCCATATCATGTCACATATTTTGGTTGCATGTGATGTTTATCTTTTATGCATCTTATTTTGCTTAGTACGGCGGTAGCATTATAAGATGATCCCTTACCAAAATTTCAAGGTATAAGTGTTCTCCCTGAGTATGCACCGTTGCGACAGTTCGTTGTGCTGGGACACCACGTGATGATCGGGTGTGATAAGCTCTACGTTCACATACAACGGGTGCAAGACAGTTTTGCACATGCAGAATACTCGGGTTAAACTTGACGAGCCTAGCATGTACAGACATGGCCTCGGAACACTGAAGACCAAAAGGTCGAACGTGAATCATATAGTAGATATGATCAACATAGAGATGTTCACCATTGAAAACTACTCTATCTCACGTGATGATCGGACATGGTTTAGTTGATATGGATCACGTGATCATTTAGATGACTAGAGGGATGTCTATCTAAGTGGGAGTTCTTAAGTAATATGATTAATTGAACTTTAATATATCATGAATTTAGTCCTGATAGTGTTGGCAAACTATGTTGTAGATCAATAGCTCACGTTATAGCTCCCCGTTTATTTTTGATATGTTCCTAGAGAAAATAAGTTGAAAGATGATAGTAGCAATTATGCAGACTGGATCCGTGATCTGAGGATTATCCTCATTGCTGCACAGAAGAATTATGTCTTTGATGCACCACTAGGTGACGGACCTATTGCAGGAGCAGATGCAGACGTTATGAACGTTTGGCAAGCTCGGTATGATGACTACTTGATAGTTTAGTGCAGCATGCTTTATGACTTAGAACCGGGACTTCAAAAACGTTTTAAACGCCACGGAGCATATAGGATGTTCCAAGAGCTTTGGTATTTCAGACTCATGCCCGAGTCGAGAGGTATGAGACCTCTGACAAGTATTTTGCCTACAAGATGGAGGAGAATAGCTCACCTAGTACTACAATCGCTTGAATGTCTAAGTACTACAATCGCATGAATGTCTGAGCCGCTTCATCCAACAATACCGCTGAATCAAGAATCGACTAGTGATGACAAGAAATATGTATATACTCACGCCCACAACTCCTTTGTGTTTTACTCGTGCATATAATATCTACGCATAAACCTGGCTCGGATGCCACTGTTGGGGAACGTAGTATTTCAAAAAATTCCTATGATCACGCAAGATCTATCTAGGAGATGCATAGCAACGAGAGGGGAGAGTGTGTCCACATACCCTCATAGACCGAAAGCGGAAGTGTTAAGTAACGCGATTGATGTAGTCGAACGTCTTCACGATCCAACCGATCAAGTACCGAACGCACGGCACCTCCGCGATCTGCACATGTTCAGCTTGGTTACGTCCCTCGTACTCTTGATCCAGTTGAGGCCGAGGGAGAGTTTCGTCAGCACGCCGGCGTGATGACGGTGATGATGAAGTTACCGACGCAGGGCTTCGCCTAAGCACTACAACGATATGAACGAGGTGGAAATCTGTGGAGGGGGGCACTGCACACGGCTAAGACAACTGTCAACTTGTGTGTCTATGGGGTGCCCCCCTCCCCCGTATATAAAGGAGTGGAGAAGGGGAGGGCCGAACCTCTCTATGGCGTGCCCCAAGGGGGATTCCTACTCCTAGTAGGAGTAGGTTTCCCCCCTTCCCTAGTTGGAGTAGGAGAAGAAGGACAAAGGAGAAGGAGAGAAGGAAAGGGGGTCCGGCCCCCTCCCCAATTCAGATTGGGCTTGGGGGGCACGCCCCCACTTGGACGCTTCCTTCTCTCTCCCTCCATGGCCCATTAAGGCCCATTGACTCCCCGGGGGGTTCCGGTACCCCCCAGGTACTCCGGTAATTGCCCAAACTTATCCGAAACCATTCCAGTGTCCAAACATAGCCTTCCAGTATATCAATCTTTATGTCTCGACCATTTAGAGACTCATCGTCATGTCTGGATCACATCTGGGACTCCTAAATACCTTCGGTACATCAAAATACATAAACTCATAATATCGATCATCATCAAACATTAAGCGTGCGGACCCTACGGGTTCGAGAACTATGTAGACATGACCGAGAATCACTTCCGGTCAATAACCAATAGCGGAACCTGGATGCTCATATTGGTTCCTACATATTCTACGAAGATCTTTATCGGTCAAACTGCATAACAACATACGTTGTTCCCTTTGTCATCAATATGTTACTTGCCCGAGATTTGATTGTCGGTATCTCAATGATACGTCTCCAACGTATCTATAATTTTTGATTGTTCCATGCTATTATATTATCTGTTTTGGATATTTAATGGGCTTTATTATACACTTTTATATTATTTTTGGGACTAACCTACTAACCAAAGGCCCAGTGCAAATTGCTATTTTTTTGCCTATTTTAGTGTTTCGCAGAAAAGGAATATCAAACGGAATCCAAACGGAATGAAACCTTCGGGAGAGTGATTTCTGGAACAAACGCAATCCAGGAGACTTGGAGTGGACGTCATGGAAGCATCGAGGAGGCCACGAGGTAAGGAGGCGCGCCCAGGGGGGGGGAGCGCGCCCCCACCCTCGTGGCTCCCCTGACCGACTTCTTTCGCCTATATATA
Source organism: Triticum dicoccoides (assembly GCF_002162155.2). Classification (NCBI taxonomy): domain Eukaryota; kingdom Viridiplantae; phylum Streptophyta; class Magnoliopsida; order Poales; family Poaceae; genus Triticum; species Triticum dicoccoides. The sequence goes on from NC_041382.1 coordinate 659,391,468, forward strand.
CTCATATACCCCGAAAACATCCGAGAGCACCACAAAACCCTATTTCCACTGCCGAAACCTTCTGTACCCAAGAGATCCCATCTTGGGGCCTTTTTCCGGAGCTCCGCCGGAGGGGGAATCGATCACGGAGGGCTTCTACATCAACACCATAGCCTCTCCGATGATGTGTGAGTAGTTTACCACAAACCTTTGGGTGCATAGTTATTAGCTAGATGGCTTCTTCTCTCTCTCTCTTTGGATCTCAATACAAAGTTCTCCTTGATCTTCTTGGAGATCTATTCGATGTAATTCTTTTTGCGGTGTGTTTGTCGGGATCCGATGAATTGTGGGTTTATGATCAAGATTATCTATGAACAATATTTGGTTCTTCTCTGAATTCTTTTATGTATGATTTGTTATATTTGCAAGTCTCTTCGAATTATCAGTTTGGTTTGGCCTACTAGATTGATCTTTCTTGCAATGGGAGAAGTGCTTAGCTTTGGGTTCAATCTTGCGGTGTCCTTTCCCAGTGACAGCAGGGGCAGCAAGGCACGTATTGTATTGTTGCCATCAAGGATAAAAAGATGGGGTTTATATCATATTGCTTGAGTTTATCCCTCTACATCATGTCATCTTGCCTAATGCGTTACTCTGTTCTTATGAACTTAATACTCTAGATGCATGCTGGATAGTGGTCGATGTGTGGAGTAGTAGTAGTAGATGCAGAATCCTTTCGGTCTACTTGTCACGGACGTGATGCCTATATACATGATCATGCCTAGATATTCTCATAATTATGCACTTCTCTATCAATTGCTCGACAGTAATTTGTTCAACCATCGTAATACTTATGCTATTTTGAGAGAAGCCACTAGTGAAACCTATGGCCCCCGGATCTATTTTCAATCATATAAGTTTCCAATCTATTTTACTTTGCAATCTTTACTTTCAATCCATATCATAAAAATACCAAAAATGTTTATCTTATTATCTCTATCTGATCTCACTTTTGCAAGTGACTGTGAAGGGATTGACAACCCCTTTATCGCGTTGGTTGCAAGGTTCTTATTTGTTTGTGTAGGTGCGAGGTGACTTGCGTGTAGTCTCCTACTGGATTGATACCTTGGTTCTCAAAAACCGAGGGAAATACTTACGCTACTTTGCCGCATCACCCTTTCCTCTTCAAGGAAAACCAACGCAGTGCTCAAGAGGTAGCAAGAAGGATTTCTGGCGCTGTTGCCGGGGAGATCTATGCCAAGTCAAGTCAAGTCAAGACATACCAAGTACCCATCACAAACTCTTATCCCTCGCATTACATTATTTACCATTTGCCTCTCGTTTTCCTCTCCCCCACTTTACCCTTGCCGTTTTATTTGCCCTCTTTTCCATTCGCACTCTTTTTCTGTTCGCCTCTTTTTCGCTCGCTTCTTGTGTGCTTGTGTGTTGGATTGTTTGTCACAATAGCTCAAGACAATACTAAATTGTGTGATTTTTCCAATACCAACAATAATTATTTTATTAGCACTCCGATTGCTCCCCTTACCGATGCCGAATCTTGTGAAATTAATACTGCCTTGCTGAATCTTGTCATGAAAGATCAATTTGCTGGCCTTCCTAGTGAAGATGCCGCTACCCATTGATACGTCTCCAACGTATCTATAATTTTTGATTGCTCCATGCTATATTATCTACTGTTTTGACATTATTGGGCTTTATTATCCACTTTTATAGTATTTTTGGGACTAACCTATTAACCAGAGGCCCAACCCAGAATTGTTGTTTTTTTGTGCCTATTTTAGGGTTTCGAAGAAAAGGAATATCAAACGGAGTCCAAAGGGAATGAAACCTTCGGAAACGTGATTTTCTCATCAGATAAGATCCAGGAGACTTGGACCCTCCGTCAAGAAAGCCACAAGGCGGTCACGAGGGTGCAGGGCGTGCCCCCATGCCTCGTGGGCCCCTCGAAGCTCCACCGACGTACTTCTTCCTCCTATATATATCCACGTACCCCCAAACGATCGGGGATAGAGCCAAAAACTTAATTCCACCGCCGCAACTTTCTGTATCCACGAGATCCCATCTTGGGGCCTGTTCCGGAGCTCCGCCGGAGGGGGCATCGATCACGGAGGGCTTCTACATCATCATCCAAGCCCCTCCGATGAAGTGTGAGTAGTTTACTTCAGACCTACGGGCCCATAGTTAGTAGCTAGATGGCTTCTTCTCTCTTTTTGGATCTCAATACAATGTTCTCCCCCTCTCTCGTGGATATCTATTCGATGTAATCTTCTTTTTGTGGTGTGTTTGTTGAGACCTATGAATTGTGGGTTTATGATCAAGTCTATCTATGAATAATATTTGAATCTTCTCTGAATTATTTTATGTATGATTGGTTATCTTTGCAAGTCTCTTCGAATTATCAGTTTGGTTTGGCCTACTAGATTGGTTTTTCTTGCCATGGGAGAAGTGCTTAGCTTTGGGTTCGATCTTGCGGTGTCCTTTCCTAGTGACAGAAGGGGCAGCAAGGCACGTATTGTAGCGTTGCCATCGAGGATAACAAGATGGTTTTTTTTATCATATTGCATGAAACTATCCCTCTACATCATGTCATCTTGCTTAAGGCGTTACTATAACATCCCAAATTTTCAATTTGGAATGTTATACATTAGATCATCATGCATATCATATTTTATTTTGCATTTTGGTTGATCCTAGAAGTTCTACGAAACTCAATGACCCACGGAGAGAGTTGGGGATTTCGTTATTTTCATATTTGAGTTTTCTCAAATTTTGAGAATAGGATCATTTGATTTTATTTATTTTATCATCAATTATTTCTATTACAAAAATATGAGAGAGGGAATAAAATGACTTTCCAAAAATAAAGAAATATTGAGGATTTAATAATAAAATCAAATAAGATTTTATTTCAGAGTTTTTCGGTGTTTTATTTGAATTTAGGAAAAATGTGCGTTTTTAAAAATTGTATTTAGGTTCCAAATAAATGTTCACCTTGTGCGGCTTGATTTTAGAAGCCCGTGAAATTTTATTTTGGAATTTTTCGAGTCCGTTTAGTATTTCTTTTTATTTTTCTTCCGGGTGGAATTAAAAAAAAACGAACCGACCTACGGCCGTGTCCGACTAGGACTCCGGCCCGAGGGGGGCCTTTATAAGCCGGGGCAGCCCACCCCGAGGGAAACCCTAGCCAGCCCCAGCCCAGCCGCCGCCCCGCCCTAGCCGCCGCCGCCGTCGTCCGCTGCCGCCGGATCCCGCCGCCGAGGTTCGTCGCGCCTCGTTTTCCGTGCTGTCGTAAAAAAAAGAGAGAGAACAAATAAATATCAGCGTTCGTCGTTTTTCTTTTTCTTGGATTAAATCCGCGATTTTTCTGATCGTGATTCCTGATCCGATTTTCGTTTTAGTATAACTTTTCGCTCGTTTATCGGAATCAGGCGATTCAAGCGCCTAGAGATTCGTCTCGAAACCCTCTATCCGTTTAACCAACTTAAACAAGATTTTGCTACTGTAAAATTTGCCCTATATCCAGATTAGTAGAACGAAGTTGTTTTCTTTCGCCGTTTGACTTTCGTTGCTTCGTTCGAGTTGATTCTTTTTGCCAACCAGAGTTCTTAAATTGAACCTTCTGGTTAGATCTCTTATTTGAGTTTTACCTGTGCATTAGATGAGTACTTATTGTATGCTTGTTTGTTTGTCTGCGATAGAATACCCGGAGTGCGCCGCCTGTTACTTTGAATCGTTAGCTTTCGCGGATCATCGGCAAGGCAAGTAACACTTTGATCATACCTTTCCTACTACCCAGTTTTATTGCATTAGATCAATCCTCACACAGTGCATGATTAGAATCTAATTAAATTGTGGGATGGGAAGTAGATGAGGTAGTACCTATTACCTGTTATTATCAAACCTTTGGGAGTTACTTCTACGTTTGCTTATTATGCCATGCTAGGCTAGTAGACGTGGATTGGGTGAGTGATATCCATGACAGATGTGAGATTGTTAATTAATGGTTTATCCAAGGTGGCAACTTAAACACACATCTGGGTGGATTGAGGCACCTGGATATTCCAGGACTTGCCTGTTTTCTTTTGGACCGCCACCCAAGCTCAAAGGGATCATGAGACTATTCATACTAGAAACTTCCATGTGCAGCCACAAGCTATTATGGGCTCTAGCATAGTTGACTAAGTCGTGCGAACTCTTATAGTGGTAGACTAGCAGATGTAGGGGATGTGGGTGGTACGGTCTACTCGATCGTAAGGTGCTAGCGCTTCTGAAAGACTATGTCTTGGTCATCCGTCTTCTCAAACACCATGTAGTGCGAGAAACCAAACGGAGGCGATCGAGTCTTGTGGGGAAAAGTGCGCAAACCTCTGTAGAGTGTATAAACTAATCATGGTTAGCCGTGTCCCCGGTTATGGACGTCTTGAGTATCTAGTACTTGGATTATCATGTGAATCTGAACATGTTACTCTAAATTAATTTTGTTGGGTTATGTTTAATGATGAAGCTTAATTGGGATTGAGAATGCTGTCAACCATTCTCAATGTTTAACAACCATCATGATAGTTAAATAAATTTATTCCTTTGAAGTAGGGAAAAATTGGCTTTACACAAAACTATAACCATAGAGCTTTCCACCAGCCAAATATGCATATAGTATAGCTGTTTCATTCCATTACTCTCTATGTGTTATCTTGCCAGCATATTCCATGTGCTGGCCCGTTTCGGGCTGCAACGTTAATGTTGCAGACTTTTCAGACGACAATTAAGGAGTTTTTAGGTCGTGGTTCTATACTCAGTGATGCCGTTGGAGTTGATGGACTCACTTATCTTCCAAGCCTTCCGTTGTTATCGTTATTAGATGGCCTTAAGCCATATTTATTGTAATAAGTTCTCTTTTGAGACACTCGATGTAATAAGTGTGTGATTGCTACTCTACTATAAATCCTCCAAGTACTGTGTGGTGTCAGCATTACAGATCCAGGGATGACACCGGAGCACAGAGATCAGACCGTTTGAGGTCTGGTCGCTACAGAGATGGTATCAGAGCACACGCTAACTGTAGGACACGACCACTAAGCAAAAGACCTAGATCACTATTCACTCTCTTCTCTTCTGACCTCTTATCTTTTCTACTCTTTAGGATGGCGGATGCAAGGAACAAGTTCACACAACCGGATGAAGATACACCCTTTGGACGTCACTTGAAGGAAGTCACTAGATACCTGAACATAGGAGTACCAAGCTTCACGGGAACCTACAACGCCACTTTACCTGAAGAAGAGCGCTGGATGATTCAAGTTCAAGTTCCAGGAAGGACGTTCATGCCAGTCACTGAGCCCATAGAGTTTTCTTTTGATGCACCAACTTGGAGTCTAGGAAAGAGCACGGCAGCTCACATCGCCATGGGACGCATTGGAGAAGTTTACCGCAAGGATCTCAAGGATACTATCTACCAGATTTGTGGGCGCCGAGATGAGCACTGGGAGATGATCAGCACCAGGAAGGATAGATCAATCACAACTTTTATCCAGGAGTTAAACCAGCACATTCGACGACAGGAGAACCAGATGTGCGCCGACATGATAGATCTGAAGAAGGCTAAGACTAGAATCAAGGAACTGGAGGAAGAACTCAAGGCTACACGAGAAGATTATGAAGAGGAAATTGAAGTATTGGTGGAGAAGAATGATGACCTGATCAAGAAGATTGGAATATTTATGGGAGGCCCTACGCTAGTAGATGAAGACGAAGAACCCCAGGAGATTAGCGCGGAAGACTACATCATCATCGACGGCACCGACTTGGAAGCAGATAGTAGCGATGATGACTATGTTGATGAAGCTGGAGCAGATATTATGGAGTCAACGACCAAAGAATATTTCTAGTAGACCACCTCATTAGTAGTAGTAGTCCACCATGTAAATATAGTAGCCCGAGCACTTTTGCGATAGATAGATCGATTGTATGCCCTTGTTTGATTGATTGAAGTGAATTGTTTGTTTTTGCCTCATGTGCATATGGGTAGTGTTTTCTCTTTAGACCCCCTCTATTCTTATATCTCATCTCTTCTAAAACCCTCAGATGCCTCCGAGACGTGACCTCGGATTTGCCTTTCCACCGGAGCTCACCCAGTTGATCCAGCAGCAGAACACATTGATGCAGTTGCTAGTCCAGAATCAGAATCAGGGGAACAACAATAACAACCCACCACCACCACCACCACCTGTTGACCACTTAGCCCGTTTTCTTAGGCTGAATCCGCCGGTGTTTTCCAGTAGCACCGAGCCGATAGTAGCAGATGATTGGCTCCGCAAGACAGCTAGGGAATTGACCACAGTAGGATGCACAGATGCGGAGAAGGTGAAGTTTGCCGCACATCAGCTAGAAGGACCCGCAGCATCATGGTGGGAGAATTTCACAACCACTTTCCCAGTCGACACTGTCACATGGGACCAGTTTCAGCAGGCTTTTCGTACTGCACATGTTTCAGTAGGAGCTATGGCCATGAAGAAGCGTGAGTTTCGCAACTTGCGTCAAGGAGGAAGGACAGTTGGCCAGTATGTGGAGGACTTTAGTAAGTTAGCACGTTATGCCCCAGATGACGTCGCTACGGATGCAGCTAAGCAGGAGAAGTTTCTAGAAGGACTGAATGATGAGTTGAGCATGCAGTTGATGGTAGCCACCTTCAACAACTACCAGGAGTTGGTAGATCGTGCTCTTATGATTGAAGGGAAGCAGCAGCAAATTGAGAATCGCAAGAGGAAGTATGGACAAGGAAAGTACAATTCAGGAGCTCAGCAGAAGCCACGTTTTACCCCTAGACCGGGAGGACATTTTCAGCATACACATGGAGGAAGTAGCTCGCACAATCACAATGGCACCAAGAATGGTAATGGCAACGGAGGAAGCAACGGCCAGAACCGCACCAACCCCTCAACCCCACCAAGAAGGACTTGAGCCAAGTCACTTGCTTTAAGTGTTCGAAGACCGGACATTATGCCAATGAATGTCCTGAAGGCCAAAATGGCAATGGAAGTTCTGGGAAGAAGCCGAACCCTTTCAACAGGGGACAAGTGAACCACATTAGCATGGAGGAGGTTGAAGCTCAGCCTGATGCAGTAATAGGTAAGTTTTTGGTTAAGTCATTTACTGCACTCATTCTTTTTGATACTGGTGCATCGCATTCATACATCTCAAGGGGATTTGTGGATAAGTATAACCTACCAACCCAAGCCCTTAGGTCACCCATGTTAGTAACCTCACCCGGAGCAGAGTATGTGGCTAGTCTATGGTGTGATCGGTTACCATTAAGGATTGGTAACTATGTTTTTCCCTCAGACCTAATAGTATTGGAATCCCAAGGATTGGATGTGATATTAGGCATGGATTGGCTATCAAAGTATGAAGGGAATATTGAATGTGCTAGTAAGTCAATTTTGCTTACCACCCCAGAAGGGAGAAGGATCAAGTATGTATCCCGGCATGTGCCAAAGAGGACTCAAGTAAATTGCTTAACAGGAGTTGTGCAGGAGGAAGTATCAGTGGTAAGGGATTTCCCTGATGTATTTCCAGATGAGTTGCCAGGCATGCCACCGGATAGAGATATTGAGTTTTTGATTGAGCTATTGCCAGGCACAGGGCCAATATCAAAGAGACCATATAGGATGCCAGCAAAGGATTTGGTGGAAATTAAGAAGCAGATTAAGGAGTTACTGGATAAGGGATATATTCGCCCAAGTTCTTCGCCTTGGGGATCGCCAGTACTTCTAGTGGAGAAGAAGGATGGATCGTTAAGGATGGTTGTTGATTATCGAGGATTGAATGAAGTAACGATCAAAAACAAGTACCCACTACCAATGATCAATGATCTGTTTGATCGATTGCAAGGAGCTAAGGTATTTTCCAAGATCGATCTGCGATCAGGATACCACCAGTTGAGGATTCGAGAACAGGATATTCCGAAGACAGCTTTTACCACCAGGTATGGGCTGTACAAGTATACCGTTATGTCATTCGGTCTGACTAACGCACCTGCCTATTTTATGAACATGATGAACAAAGTGTTTATGGAGTTTTTGGATAAGTTCGTCGTAGTGTTCATTGATGATATCCTGGTTTATTCAAAGAATGAAGAGGAGCATAAGGAACATTTGCGTTTGGTACTTGGAAAGCTCAGAGAACATCAATTATATGCCAAGTTCAGCAAATGTGAGTTTTGGTTAAAGGAAGTAGGATTCCTCGGACACATTATATCTGGAGAAGGTATAGCAGTTGATCCCACTAAAGTTGAAACCGTGACCAAGTGGGAAGCCCCAACAACAGTTGGAGAGATCCGGAGTTTTCTTGGACTCGCAGGATACTACCGGAGATTTATTGAGAATTTCTCAAAGATTGCAAAGCCTATGACTGAGTTGTTAAAGAAGGATACCAAGTTCATATGGACAGAGGAATGTGAGGCTAGTTTCCAGGAGTTGAAGAAACGTTTGGTTACCTCACCAGTGTTGATTTTGCCAGACCAGATCAAGGATTATGAGGTGTATTGCGACGCTTCACGTCGAGGACTTGGAGCAGTGCTTATGTAGGAAGGGAGAGTTGTTTCATATGCCTCAAGACAACTGAAGCCTCATGAGTTGAATTATGCCATCATGATTTGGAGTTAGCAGCCGTAGTGCATGCATTGAAGACATGGAGACATTTCCTCATTGGAAATCATTGTGAGGTGTACACAGATCATAAGAGTTTGAAGTACATTTTCACACAGAAGGACTTAAATCTCAGACAAAGGAGATGGTTGGAGCTTATCAAGGATTATGATATGAAATTGCATTATCATCCTGGAAAGGCTAAAGTAGTAGCTGACGCATTAAGCCGTATGAGCCATGTCAATACGTTAATGACGGGAGAAATACCAAGGGAGTTACCCGAAAATCTTCGTGAACTATGTTTGGAAATAGTTCTGAGAGGTTACGTAGCAGCATTGGAGATTCAGTCAACTTTGATGGATAAAATCAGGGAAGCTCAGAAAGCTGACAAAGAGATTGCCGCTATAAAGGAGAAACTGAGCAAAGGAAAAGCTAAAGGATTTCGTGAGGATGAGCACGACACCCTATGATTTGAGGACCATGTTTACGTGCCCAATGACCCGGAGATCAGGAAGTTGATACTGCAAGAGGCACACGACTCACCATATTTAATTCACCCAAGAAACACCAAGATGTATTTGGATTTTAAGGATATTTTCTAGTGGACCGGAATGAAGAAGGATATTGCGGAGTATGTAGCAGTTTGTGGTGTATGCCAGAGAGTAAAGGCAGAGCATCAGAAGCCAGCAGGATTGTTACAACCATTGCCGATACCCGAATGGAAGTGGCATAAGCTAGGCATGGATTTTATCATGGGATTACCCAGGACTCGTTCTGGCTATGACTCGATTTGGGTTGTAGTTGATCGATTGATGAAGGTAGCTCATTTCATCCCAGTAAAGACCACGTATACCAGTGCTAAGTTGGCAAAGATATACATGACCAGGATCGTATGTTTGCATGGAGTTCCAAGGAGTATCGTATCAGATAGAGGAACCCAGTTTACCTCAAAGTTCTGGAAGCAGTTGCACGAAACTTTGGGTACCAGGCTAGAATTCAGTACAGCTTTTCATCCACAGACAGATGGACAGACCGAGAGAGTCAATCAGATTTTGGAGGATATGCTGAGAGCTTGTGCGCTAGATTACGGATCTGGTTGGGACGATAATTTGCCATATGCAGAGTTCTCTTACAACAACAGTTATCAAACCAGTTTAAAGATGGCCCCTTTCGAAGCTTTGTACGGAAGGAGGTGCAGGACACCGTTGTCATGGGACGAAGTTGGAGACCGCCAGTTGTTTGGACATGACTTGATTAAAGAGTCTGAACAGAAGGTGAAGTTGATTCGCGATAGGCTCAAGGTAGCCCAGTCCAGACAGAAGAGTTATGCAGATTCTAAACGAAAGGAGACAGTTTATGAAGTCGGAGATAGAGCTTATCTTCGAGTATCTCCACTTCGAGGAACAAAGCGTTTTGGAGTTAAAGGGAAGTTAGCACCTCGATTTGTAGGACCCTATCAAGTTTTGGAGCGTATGGCAGAAGTAGCCTACAAGTTGGAATTGCCCGAAGGATTGTCAGGAGTACATGATGTGTTCCACGTTTCTCAGTTAAAGAAATGTCACGCGGAGATGGCTGACATACCGTTGAGAGATACAGTGCTTTTGGAAACTATTCAGTTGGATAACGATTTGACCTACGAGGAGAAACCAATTAAGATCCTCGAGTTTGCCAGCCGAGTTACTCGCAGCAAGGTTATTAAGTTTTGAAAAGTTCAATGGAGCCACCACACGGAGGATGAAGCCACCTGGGAGCAAGAGGAATATTTGCTCAAAGACCACCCTCACCTATTTTCTAGCCAACTCGAATCTCGAGGGCGAGATTCATCTTAAGGGGGGTAGGTTTGTAACATCCCAAATTTTCAATTTGGAATGTTATACATTAGATCATCATGCATATCATATTTTATTTTGCATTTTGGTTGATCCTAGAAGTTCTACGCAACTCAATGACCCACGAAGAGAGTTGGGGATTTTGTTATTTTCATATTTGAGTTTTCTCAAATTTTGAGAATAGGATCATTTGATTTTATTTATTTTATCATCAATTATTTCTATTACAAAAATATAAGAGAGGGAATAAAATGACTTTGCCAAAATAAAGAAATATTGAGGATTTAATAATAAAATAAAAAAAGATTTTATTTCATAGTTTTTCGGTGTTTTATTTGAATTTAGGAAAAATGTGCGTTTTTCAAAATTGCATTTAGGTCCCAAATAAATGTTCACCTTGTGCGGCTTGATTTTAGAAGCCCGTGAAAATTTATTTCGGAATTTTTGGAGTCCGTTTAGTATTTCTTTTTATTTTTCTTCCAGGCGGAATTAAAAAAAAACGAACCGACCTACGGGCCGTGTCCGACTAGGACTCCGGCCCGGGGGGGCCTTTATAAGCCGGGGCAGCCCACCCCGAGGGAAACCCTAGCCAGCCCCAGCCCAGCCGCCGCCCCACCCTAGCCGCCGCCGCCAACGACGACGACGTCGCGCCGCCGCCGTCGTCCGCCGCCGCCGCTGCCGGATCTCGCCGCCGAGGTTCGTCGTGCCTCGTTTTCCGTGCCGTCATAAAAAAAGAGAAAAAAATATCGGCGTTCGTCGTTTTTCTTTTTCTCGGATTAAATCCGCGATTTTTTTGATCGCGATTCCTGATCCGATTTTCGTTTTAGTATAACTTTTCGCTCGTTTATCGGAATCAGGCGATTCAAGCGCCTAGAGATTCGTCTCGGAACCCTCTATCCGTTTAACCAACTTAAACAAGATTTTGCTACTATAAAATTTGCCCTAGATCCAGATTAGTAGAATGAAGTTGTTTTCTTTCGCCGTTTGACTTTCGTTACTTCGTTCGAGTTGATTCTTTTTGCCAACCGGAGTTCTTAAATTGAACCTTCTGGTTAGATCTCTTATTTGAGTTTTACCTGTGCATTAGATGAGTACTTATTGTATGCTTGTTTGTTTGTCTGCGATAGAATACCCGGAGTGCGCCACCTGTTACTTCGAATCGTTAGGTTTCGCGGATCATCAGCAAGGCAAGTAACACTTTGATCATACCTTTCCTACTACCCAGTTTTATTGCATTAGATCAATCCTCACACAGTGCATGATTAGGATCTAATTAAATTGTGGGATGGGAAGTAGATGAGGTAGTACCTATTACCTGTTATTATCAAACCTTTGGGAGTTACTTCTACGTTTGCTTATTATGCCATGCTAGGCTAGTAGACGTGGATTGGGTGAGTGATATCCATGACAGATGTGGGATTGTTAATTAATGGTTTATCTAAGGTGGCAACTTAAACACACATCTGGGTGGATTGAGGCACCTGGATATTCCAGGACTTGCCTGTTTTCTTTTGGACCGCCACCCAGACTCAAAGGGATCATGAGACTATTCATACTAGAAACTTCCGTGTGCAGCCACAAGCTATTATGGGCTCTAGCATAGTTGACTAAGTCATGCGAACTCTTACAGTGGTAGACTAGCAGATGTAGGGGATGTAGGTGGTACGGTCTACCCGATCGTAAGGTGCTAGCACTTCTGAAAGACTATGTCTTGGTCATCCGTCTTCTCAAACACCATGTAGTGCGAGAAACCAAACGGAGGCGATCGAGTCTTGTGGTGAAAAGTGCGCAAACCTCTGCAGAGTGTATAAACTAATCATGGTTAGCCGTGTCCCCGATTATGGACGTCTTGAGTATCTAGTACTTGGATTATCATGTGAATCTGAACATGTTACTCTAAATTAATTTTGTTGGGTTATGTTTAATGATGAAGCTTAATGGGATTGAGAATGCTGTCAACCATTCTCAATGTTTAACAACCACCATGATAGTTAAATAAATTTATTCCTTTGAAGTAGGGAAAAATTGGCTTTACGCAAAACTGTAACCATAGAGCTTTCCACTAGCCAAATATGCATATAGTATAGTTGTTTCATTCCATTACTCTCTATGTGTTACCTTGCCAGCATATTCCATGTGCTGACCCGTTTCGGGCTGCAACATTAATGTTGCAGACTTTTCAGACGACGATTAAGGAGTTTTTAGGTCATGGTTCTATACTCAGTGATGCCGTTGGAGTTGATGGACTCACTTATCTTCCAAGCCTTCAGCTGTTATCGTTATTAGATAGCCTTAAGCCATATTTATTGCAATAAGTTCTCTTTTGAGACACTCGATGTAATAAGTGTGTGATTGCTACTCTGCTATAAATCCTTCGAGTACTGTGTGGTGTCAGCATTACTGATCCAGGGATGACACCGGAGCACAGAGATCAGACCTTTTGAGGTCTGGTCGCTACAGTTACTCTGTTTTTAACTTAATACTCTAGATGCATGCTGGATAGCGGTCGATGAGTGGAGTAATAGTAGTAGATGCAGGCAGGAGTCGGTCTACTTGTCTCGAACGTGATGCCTATATACATGATCATACCTAGATATTCTCATAACTATGCTCAATTTTGTCAATTGCTCAACAGTAATTTGTTCACCTACCGTAGAATACTTATGCTCTTGAGAGAAGCCGCTAGTGAAACCTATGGCCCCGGGGTATCTCTCTCATCATATCAATCTCCATCACTTTATTATTGCTTTGCTTTTACTTTTTACTTTACATCTCTATAACAAAAATACCAAAAATATTATTTATCATCTCTATCAGATCTCACTTTCGTAAGTGACCGTGAAGGGATTGACAACCCCTAAGCGCGTTGGTTGCGTTGAGCTATTGTTTTTATGTAGGTAAGAGGGACTCGCGCGTAGCCTCCTACTGGATTGATACCTTGGTTCTCAAAAACTAAGGGAAATACTTATGCTACTTTGCTGCATCATCCTCTCCTCTTCGGGGAAATCCAACGCAGTGCTCAAGAGGTAGCAAGAAGAATTTCGGGCGCCGTTGCCGGGGAGTCTGCGCAAAAGTCAACATACCAGGTACCCATCGCAATCCCTATCTCCCGCATTACATTATTTGCCATTTTCCTCTCGTTTTCCTCTCCCCCACTTCACCCTTGCCGTTTTATTCGCCCTCACTCTCTATCCTCCCTCTCTCTCTATTTGCCTCTTTTTGCCCGTTTGCTTTTTGTTTGCTTGTGCGTTAGTTTGTTTGCTTGTCGTTATGTCAAGTCCGTTACCTTCTGCCTCTATGTTTGAAATTGGGGAAATTATTGTTGATATGGACAATAATAATATCATGAAAAATTCTGACGCTCCTGCTAAAGAACCTACCATCTTTCATACAAAAAAATTCCGTGTTGGTAGTGGTAATATTATTGGAAAAGGAGTTATTCAAGATTTCTTTACTTGTGCCGGTGCTTTACCTTCTATGGGTAGTTCTATCCTTCACAGAACTAGTAGTCTTGCGGACGCTATTGCCATGCTTGTATTTGAACTTGAAAGACAATTCATGCACATGCATCCTTCCATACAAAGGATTTTTCTGGAATTTTCTAATATTGAGCATTCTTGTGTTAAGCGTGCCACTACTATCTTTTTGGCTCATGAGTTTAGATTCATAATAAAAGAAGCCAAAGAAATCTTTGCGCATTATAGGGTGGACGCTTGCCATCCTCCCATATAGGCTATCCTCTTTGATCAAGAAGAAATAATGCGTTTTCAATCTCTAGACTATGTTGCTTTCAATGAAAATCTTAGAAAAAGGGTTCCTACCAATGTTTTAGTTGATAGAATTTCTGAACTTAATGATGATTTGGCTATTCAAAATAATGAACTAGGATATTCTCTTGAATATAGGCTCACAAAGTTCTATCAAAAGAATGCTTATAATTATGAATTGGTTGTGCATTATGAAGGACCAAAGGAGGAACCTATACCTCCCAAGGTTGATCTTGGGGACTTTTGTCGCGTTAAATTTAGTCCTTTTGATTAATTTTGCTTGCCACAAAGAAAACTTGCAGCCGAACGTAGAGAATATGAAATGAGTTTTAATAATCTATCTTACTATTATTGCAATACCTAGATATATTCTTGCTTGTTATGCCTAGCTAGGGGCGTTAAACGATAGCGCTTGTTGGGAGGCAACCCAATTTTATTTTTATTCCTTGCTTTTTGCTCTTGTTTAGTAATAAATAAATTATTTAGCCTCTATTTTGGTTGTGTTTTTGTGTGTTTAATTAGTGTTTGTGCCAAGTAGAACCGTTGGGAAGACTTGGGGAAAGTCTTGTTGAACTTGCTGTAAAAAACAGAAACTTTAGCGCTCACGAGAACTGCTGTCATTTTTATTTGGAAAGTTCTACTTAGTTAATTCTTTTTGCATATGATTAATAGATAAATTCCTCACGTCCAGCAATTTATTTTAGAATTTTTCGGGTTCCAGATCTTGCGCTAGCTACAGATTACTACAGACTGTTCTGTTTTTGACAGATTCTGTTTTTCGTGTGTTGTTTGCTTATTTTGATGAATCTATGGCTAGTAAAATAGTTTATATTCCATAGAGAAGTTGGAATACAGTAGGTATAACACCCATATAAATAAATAATGAGTTAATTACAGTATCTTGAAGTGGTCTTTTGTTTTCTTTCGCTAACGGAGCTCACGAGATTTTCTACTTTAAGTTTTGTGTTGTGAAGTTTTCAAGTTTTGGGTAAAGATTTGATGGATTATGTAACAAGGAGTGGCAAGAGCCTAAGCTTGGGGATGCCCATGGAACCCCCAAGATAATCTAAGGACACCTAAAATCCAAAGCTTGGGGATGCCCCGGAAGGCATCCCCTCTTTCGTCTACTTCTATCGGTAACTTTACTTGGAGCTATATTTTTATTCACCACATGATATGTGTTTTGCTTGGAGCGTCTTTTATGATTTGATTCTTTGCTTGTTACTCTACCACAATCATCCTTGCTGTACAAACCTTTTGAGAGAGCCATACATGATTTGGAATTTGATAGAATACTCTATGTGCTTCACTTATATCTTTTGAGCTTTATAGTTTTGCTCTAGTGCTTCACTTATATCTTTTAGAGCACGGTGGTGGATTTGTTTTATAGAAACTATTGATCTCTCATGCTTCACTTAGATTATTTTGAGAGTATTAATAGCATGGTAATTTTCTTAAAATCCTAATATGCTTGGTATGCAAGATTAATAATAAAACTTTCGTATGAGTGTGTTGAATACTAAGAAAAGTTTGATGCTTGATGATTGTTTTGAGATATGGAGGTAATAATATCAAAGTCATGCTAGTTGAGTAGTTGTGAAATTGAGAAATACTTGTGTTGAGGTTTGCAAGTCCCGTAGCATGCACGTATGGTAAACTTTATGCAACAAATTTGAAACATGAGGTGTTATTTGATTGTCTTCCTTATGAGTGGCGGTCAGGGATGAGCGATGGTCTTTTCCTACCAATCTATCCCCCTAGGAGCATGCGCGTAGTGCCGAAGTTTTTGATGACTTGTAGATTTTTGCAATAAGTATGTGAGTTCTTTATGACTAATGTTGAGTCCATGGATTATACGCACTCTCACCCTTCCATCCTTGCTAGCCTCTTCGGTACCGTGCATTGCCCTTTCTCACATTGAGAGTTGGCGCAAACTTCGCTGGTGCATCCAAACCCCATGATATGATATGCTCTTTCACACATAAACCTCCTTATATCTTCCTCAAAACAGCCCATACCTACCTATTATGGCATTTCCATAGCCATTCCAAGATATATTGCCATGCAACTTTCCATCATTCCGTTCATCATGACACATTCATCATTGTCGTATTGCTTAGCATGATCATGTAGTTGACATAGTATTTGTGGCAAAGCCACCGTTCATAATTCTTTCATACATGTCACTCTTGGTTCATTGCATATCCCCGTACACCGCCGGAGGCATTCATATATAGTCATCTTTGTTCTAGTATCGAGTTGTAATCATTGAGTTGTAAATAAATAGAAGTGTGATGATCATCATTATTAGAGCATTGTCCAAAGTGAGGAATAAAAAAAAGGCCATAAAAAAGAGAAGGCCCCCCCAAAAATAAAGGCCATAAAAAAAGAGAAGGCCCAAAAAATGAGAGAAAAAGAGAGAAGGGACAATGTTACTATCTTTTTTACCACACTTGTGCTTCAAAGTAGCACCATGATCTTCATAGTAGAGAGTCTCTCATGTTATCACTTTCATATACTAGTGGGAATTTTTCATTGTAGAACTTGGCTTGTATATTCCAACAATGGGCCTCCTCAAGTGCCCTAGGTCTTCCTGAGCAAGCAAGTTGGATGCACACCCACTAGTTTCTTTTCCTGAGCTCTCATACATTTATAGCTCTAGTGCATCCGTTGCATGGCAATCCCTACTCCTTGCATTAACATCAACCGGTGGGCATCACCATAGCCCATTGATTAGCCTCGTTGATGTGCGACTTTATCTCTTTTTGTCTTCTCCACATAATCCCCCTCATTATATTCTATTCCACCCATAGTGCTATGTCCATGGCTCGCGCTCATATATTGCGTGAAAGTTTATAGGTTTGAGATTACTAAAGTATGAAACAATTGCTTGGCTTGTCATCGGGGTTGTGCATGATGAGAGCATTCTTGTGTGACGAAAATGAACATGGCTAAACTATATGATTTTGTAGGGACGAACTTTCTTTGGCCATGTTATTTTGAGAAGACATAATTGCTTAGTTAGTATGCTTGAAGTATTATCATTTTTATGTCAATATGAACTTTTGTCTTGAATCTTTCAGATCTGAATATTCATACCACAATTAAAAAGAATTACATTAAAATTATGCCAAGTAGCACTCCACATCAAAAATTCTATTTTTATTTACCTACTCGAGGACGAGCAGGAATTAAGCTTGGGGATGCTTGATACGTCTCCAACGTATCTATAATTTTTGATTGCTCCATGCTATATTATCTACTGTTTTATAAATTATTGGGCTTTATTATCCACTTTTATATTATTTTTGGTACTAACCTATTAACCAGAGGCCCAGCCCAGAATTGCTGTTTTTTTGCCTGTTTTAGGGTTTCGAAGAAAAGGAATATCAAACGGAGTCCAAATGGAATGAAACCTTCGGAAACGTGATTTTCTCATCAGATAAGATCCAGGAGACTTGGACCCTCCATCAAGAAAGCCACGAGGTGGTCACAAGGGTGGAGGGCGCCCCCCTAGGGCGCGCCCCCTGCCTCGTGGGCCCCTCGAAGCTCCATCGATGTAATTCTTCCTCCTATATATATCCACGTACCCCCAAACGATTGGGGACGGAGCCAAAAACGTAATTCCACCACCGCAACTTTCTGTATCCACGAGATCCCATCTTGGGGCCTATTCCGGAGCTCCGCCGGAGGGGGCATCGATCACGGAGGGCTTCTACATCATCATCCAAGCCCCTCTGATGTAGTGTGAGTAGTTTACTTCAGACCTACGGGTCCATAGTTAGTAGCTAGATGGCTTCTTCTCTCTTTTTGGATCTCAATACAATGTTCTCCCCCTCTCTCCTGGAGATCTATTCGATGTAATCTTCTTTTTGCGGTGTGTTTGTTGAGACCGATGAATTGTGGGTTTATGATCAAGTCTATCTATGAATAATATTTGAATCTTCTCTGAATTATTTTATGTATGATTGGTTATCTTTGCAAGTCTCTTCGAATTATCAGTTTGGTTTGGCCTACTAGATTGGTTTTTCTTGCCATGGGAGAAGTGTTTAGCTTTGGGTTCGATCTTGCGGTGTCCTTTCCCAGTGACAGAAGGGG
This sequence comes from Triticum dicoccoides, assembly GCF_002162155.2. Taxonomy (NCBI): domain Eukaryota; kingdom Viridiplantae; phylum Streptophyta; class Magnoliopsida; order Poales; family Poaceae; genus Triticum; species Triticum dicoccoides. Next base: position 659,409,801 of record NC_041382.1, read on the forward strand.
CAGCAAGGCACATATTGTATCGTTGCCATCGAGGATAACAAGGTGGGGTTTTTTATCATATTGCATGAAACTATCCCTCTACATCATGTCATCTTGCTTAAGACGTTACTCTGTTTTTAACTTAATACTCTAGATGCATGCTGGATAGCGGTCGATGAGTGGAGTAATAGTAGTAGATGCAGGCAGGAGTCGGTCTACTTGTCTCGGACGTGATGCCTATATACATGATCATACCTAGATATTCTCATAACTATGCTCAATTCTGTCAATTGCTCAACAATAATTTGTTCACCCGCCGTAGAATACTTATGCTCTTGAGAGAAGCCACTAGTGAAACCTATGGCCCCGGGTCTCTTTCTCATCATATCAATCTCCATCACTTTATTATTTCTTTGCTTTTACTTTGCTTTTACTTTTTACTTTGCATCTCTATACCAAAAATACCAAAAATATTATTTATCATCTCTATCAGATCTCACTTTCGTAAGTGACCGTGAAGGGATTGACAACCCCTAAGCACGTTGGTTGCGTTGAGCTATTGTTTTTGTGTAGGTACGAGGGACTCACGCGTAGTCTCCTACTGGATAGATACCTTGGTTCTCAAAAACTGAGGGAAATACTTACGCTACTTTGCTGCAGCATCCTCTCTTCTTCGGGGAAATCCAATGCAGTGCTCAAGAGGTAGCACCCATCTAAACAACTTTGTTGATTTGTGTGACATGCAAAAGAAAAAGGACGTGGATAATGATATTGTTAAATTGAAGCTATTTCCATTTTCGCTTAGAGATCGTGCTAAAACTTGGTTTTGTTCTTTGCCTAAAAATAGTATTGATTCTTGGAATAAGTGCAAAGATGCTTTTATCTCTAAGTATTTTACTCCTGCTAAGATCATCTCTCTTAGAAACGATATTATGAATTTTAAGCAACTAGATCATGAGCATGTTGCACAATCTTGGGAGAGGATGAAATTAATGATTTGTAATTGACCTACTCATGGTTTGAATTTATGGTTGATCATACAATTTTTTTTATGCCGGATTGAATTTTGCTTCTAGAAATCTTGTAGATTCGGCCGCGGGATGCACTTTTATGGAAATCACTTTAGGAGAAGCTACCAAACTCCTAGATAATATTATGGTTAATTATTCTCAATGGCACATCGAAAGATCTACTAGTAAAAAGGTTCATGCAATAGAAGAAATTAATGTTTGGAGTGGAAAGATGGATGAACTTATGAAGTTGTCTGCTAATAAGAGTTCTCCTATTGATCCTAATGATATGCCTTTGTCTACTTTGATTGTAGAGAAATTGTCTAAGATTGATGAGTTGGCTAGGAACGTGGATATAATTTCTCTTGATGTTGATTATTTGAAACTTAGATCTATTCCACCTAAGCATGATATCAATGAGTCTCTCAAAGCCATGAGAATTTCCATTGATGAGTGCAAAGAAAGAACTGCTAGGATGTGTGCAAAAAAAAGATTGCTTTATGAAAGCGTGTTCTTCTAGTTTTCATGATAATAATGATGAAGATCTAAAAGTGATTGATGTGTCTCCTATTAAACCTTTGTTTTGCAATATGAATATTGATAATGATGGGACTAGAGATGAGTCAACTATAGTTAAAAGTCACCCCAATGATTTGGAGTTTTTAGATCTTGATGCAAAAATTGGTAAAAGTGGGATTGAAGAGGTCGAAACTTTACATAGCAATGAACCCACTATTTTGGATTTCAAGGAATTTAATTATGATAATTGTTATTTAATAGATTGTATTTCCTTGTTGCAATCCGTGTTAAATTCTCCTCATGCTTATAGTCAAAATAAAGCTTTTACCAAACATATAGTTGATGCTTTAATGTAATCTTATGAAGAAAAGCTTGAATCAAAAGTTTCTATCCCTAGAAAACTTTATGATGAGTGGGAACCTACTACTAAAATTAAGATTAAAGATCATGAATGCTATGATTTATGTGATTTGGTTGCTAGTGTTTCCACGATCCCAAAAACTTTGTGTGATGTGTTAGGTTTCCGTGAATTTGATGATTGTTCTTTAAACTTGCATCTTCGGATTCCAGCATTAAGAAACTGATAACCCACAAGTATAGGGGGTTAACTGTAGCCTCTTTCGATAAGTAAGAGTGTCGAACCCAACGAGGAGCTAAAGGTAGAACAAATATTCCCTCAAGTTCTATCGACCACCGATACAACTCTACGCACGCTTAACGTTCGCTTTACCTAGAACAAGTATGAAACTAGAAGTACTTTGTAGGTGTTTTTGGATAGGTTTGAAAGATAATAAAGAGCGGGTAAACAAAAAGTAGGGGCTGTTTAGATGAAGAAACAACTAAGTTAGTTTTAGTAGAGAGCTTGTTGTCACACAAGAAAGTTATTTGTCCCTAGGCAATCGATAACTAGACCGGTAATCATTATTGCAATTTTATTTGAGGGAGAGGCATAAGCTAACATACTTTATCTTCTTGGATGATATGCACTTATGATTGGAAATCTAGCAAGCATCCGCAACTACTAAAGATCATTAAGGTAAAACCCAACCATAGCATTATAAGGCATCAAGTCCTCTTTGTTCCCATACGCAAACAACCTACTTACTTGGGTCTGTGTTTCTATCACTCACGCCACTCACCATAAGCAAATCATGAACATATTGAAAACCCTACAGCGGAGATCCCTCATGCTTGCACAACACGGAGAGCACCATAGGACAGCACCAGTAATAAAACATGCAACTCAAACCAATCACGATCATCAATTAACCCATAGGACAAAACGGATCTACTCAATCATCATAGGATAGCCATACATCATTGGGAAATAATATATAGCATTAAGCACCATGTTTAAGTAGATATTATAGCAGGTAAAAGAGGGGTTACACCGCTGCATAGAGGGGGAAGAATTGGTGATGATGGCGGTGAAGTTGTTGGTGTAGATCGCGGTGATGATGATGGCCCCGGCGGCGTTCCGGCGCCACCGGAAGAGAGGGGGAGAGAGCCCCCCTTCTTCTTCTTCCTTGACCTTCTACCTAGATGGGAGAAGGGTTTCCCCTCTGGTCCTTGGTCTCCATGGCATGGGAGGGGCGAGAGCCCCTCCGAGATTGGATATGCCTCTCTGTCTTTCTCTGTTTCTGTGTTCCCTGATTCTGCCCTTTCACCGTTTCTTAAATTCCCAGAGATCCATAACTCCGATTGGGCTGAATTTTGTACATGATTTTTATCCGGATATTAGATTTCTTGTGGTGAAAGAAGGGCACCAACCGCCTTACGGGGTGGCCACAAGGGCAAAGGGCGCGCCTGACCCCCTGGGGCGCGCCCCCTACCTTGTGGCCCCCTTGGGCATCATCTCGCATTGATTTTTCTTCCCAAAAATCACATATATTTCAAAAAAAAATCCATCAGTTTTTATCCCGTTGGACTCCGTTTGATACGGATTTTTTGCGAAACAAAAAACATGCAACAAACAGGAACTGGCACTGGGCACTGGATCAATATGTTAGTCCCAAAAATAGTATAAAAAGTTGCCAAAAGTATATGAAACTTGTATAATATTGGCATGGAACAATAAAAAATTATAGATACGACGGAGACGTATCAGCATCCCCAAGCTTAATTCCTGCTCGTCCTCGAGTAGGTAAATGATAAAAAGATAATTTTTTATGTGGAATGCTACCTAGCATAATCTTGATCATGTAATCTAATCATGGCATGAATATTAAGACACGAGTGATTCAAAGCAATAGTCTATATTTTGACATTAAGACAATAATACTTCAAGCATACTAATAAAGCAATCATGTCTTTTCCAAATAACATGGCCAAAGAAAGTTATCCCTACAAAATCATATGGTCTGGCTATGCTCCATCTTCACCACACAAAATATTCAAATCATGCACAACCCCGATGACAAGCCAAGCAATTCTTTCATACTTTTGATGTTCTCAAACCTTTTCAACTTTCACGCCATACATGAGCATGAGCCATGGACATAACACTATAGGTGGAATAGAATATGAAGATGGAGGTTGTGTGGAGAAGACAAAAAGGAAGAAAGTCTCACATCAACGCGGCTAATCAATGGGATATGGAGATGCCCATCAATTGATGTCAATGCGAGGAGTAGAGATTGCCATGCAACGGATGCACTCAGAGCTATAAGTGTATGAAAGCTCTAACTGAAACTAAGTGGGTGTGCATCCATCTTGCTTGCTCATGAAGACCTCGGGCATTTGAGGAAGCCCATCATCGGAATATACAAGCCAAGTTCTATAATGAAAATTCCCACTAGTATATAAAGGTGATAACCCAAGAGACTCTCTATATGAAGAACATGGTGCTACTTTGAAGCACAAGTGTGGTAAAAGGATAGTAACATTACCCCTTTTTGGCGAGCTTCTTTGGTCCCTTTTTTATCTAGGCTTCTTTGGCCTCTTTTTTTTCTTGGGGCAATGCTCTAATAATGATGATCATCACACTTTATTTACTTACAACTCAATATTACAACTCGATACTAGAACAAATATATGACTCTATTGAATGCCTTCGGCGGTGTACCGGGATGTGCAATGATCTAGCATAGCAATGACATCAAAAAACGGACAAGCCATGAAAACATCATGCTAGCTATCTTACGATCATGCAAAGCAATATGACAGTGAATGCTCAAGTCATGTATATGATGATGATGGAAGTTGCATGGCAATATATCTCGGAATGGCTATGGAATTGCCATGATAGGTAGGTATGTTGGCCGTTTTGAGGAAGATATAAGGAGGTTTATGTGTGACAGAGCGTATCATATCACTGGGTTTGGATGCACCTGCGAAGTTTGCACCAACTCTCGAGGTGAGAAAGGGCAATGCACGGTACCAAAGAGGCTAGCAATGATGGAAGGGTGAGAGTGCATATAATCCATGGACTCAACATTAGTCATAAAGAACTCACATACTTATTGCAAAAATCTATTAGTCATCGAAACAAAGTACTATGTGCATGCTCCTAGGGGGATAGATTGGTAGGAAAATACCATTGCTCGTCCCCGACTGCCACTCATAAGGAAGACAATCAATAAATACCTCATGCTCCAACTTCGTTACATAATGGTTCACCATACGTGCATGCTACGGGAATCACAAACTTCAACACAAGTATTTCTACAATATTCAACTACCCACTAGCATGACTCTAATATCACCATATTTATATCGCAAAACTATTGCAAGGAATCAAACATATCATATGCAGTGATCTACAAGTTTCATGTAGGATTTTATGACTAACCATGTGAATGACCAGTTCCTGTCATCTCTCTAAATAGATATAAGTGAAGCAAGAGAGTTTAATTATTTCTACAAAAGATATGCCCATGCTCTAACAAATATAAGTGAAGCAAAAGAGCATTATACAAATGGCGGTTTTCTATGTGAAGAGAAACAGGCAATCCAAACTTCAAAAGATATAAGTGAAGCACATGAAGCATTCTATAAAGCCATACTCAAAAGATATAAGTGAAGTGCAATGAGCATTCTATAAATCAACTAAGGACTATCTCATACCAGCATTGTGCATCAAAGAAAAGTGAAAACTAAATGCAAAATACGCTCCACGATTTGTGAATATCATGTGACGAATAAAAATATAGCTCCAAGTAAAATTACCGATAATCGTTAGAAGAAAGAGGGGATGCCTTCCGGGGCATCCCCAAGCTTGGTTGCTTGGGAGTCCTTGAATATTTACTTGTGGTGCCTCGAGCATCCCCAAGCTTAGGTTCTTCCCACTCCTTATTCCTTCATCCATCGTGATCTCTCCCAAAACTTGAAAAGTTCAATCACACAAAACTTAACAGAAAGTTCAGTAAGATCCGTTAGTATAATAAAGCAAATCACTACTCTAAGTAATGTTGCAAACCAATTCGTATTTTGTTTTTTCACTGTAGCTACTGTAATATAACTTTTCCTTGGCTTAATCCACTGATAGAAATTGATAGTTTCATCAAAACAAGCAAACTATGCATCAAAAACAAAATTTGTCTTAAGCAGGACAGTCCATAGTAATCTGAACATTCACCATACTTCTGGTACTCCAACAATTCTGAAAAAATTATGGAAAATAAAAAAATTGTATAGAAAGACAGTGCAAAAAGTTTCAGAACCGTTTGACGTTCCCGTAAAAAAATGTAAACTCGCGCACTACAGCCAAAGTTTCTGTTCTGCACCGCACAAACCAACAAGCAATGTAAACATCGTAAAGGCAAATCTTGGGACATTATTTTTATAATACAATGGAATTGTACAAGGGGATAATTATTTTTGTTGAAAAGTTTCTGTAATCAAGATTCACAAAGTTTCCGTGAGCATGAACAAAGTTCAAGGAGCTCCCCACTTCTACAATGCTTGTCTCTCTCACTTTCACTTTCCTTTTTGAAAAGTTTTGGGTTCCCCTCTTTATTTTTTGTTTTAAAACTATATAAAAGCACTCAACAGAAATATATGAATCTCTAAAACTTCCGGGTTGTCTCCCTGGCAGCGCTTTCTTTAAAGCCATTAAGCTAGGCATATAGTGCTCAAGTAATGAATCCACCCGGATCCCAAGGTATATCAAAGCCAATTTGAATTAGCAATGATTTGGCATTTAGTAGTGAGCACAAAGCAACATATATCATGTAACAACAAAGTCTAACTCTCTTACTATGCATCGACATGTCATAAAAGAACAATTCATGCACACATAGTAAAGGCCAATGCATAGTATAAACAGTTTCTTGCAATTTTATCATATTGGAAACATGGAGAGGCGGAGATTTAGTTCCTCTCTCATAATAATTGCAAGTAGGAGAAGCAAGCACATGCATATTATATTTATCAAAATCATCATGTGTAGTAGTGAAGCGCAACCCATCAATATAATCCTTAATAAGGGCAAACTTCTCCGATATAGTGTAGTCGGGAGAATTCAAATAGATAATAGGACTATCATGCGTGGGTGCAATAGCAACAATTTCATGTTTAACATAAGAAACTATAGCAAGTTCATATCCATAAGCATAATTCATATTGGCATCTTGGCCACAAGCATAGCAAGCATCATCAAAAAGGGATATTTCAAAAGAATCAACGAGATCATAACAATCATCATAGCAATCATCCTTCGGTAAGCACGAAGGGAAATTAAACAATGTATGAGTTGAATAGTTACTCTCATTAGAAGGTGGGCATGGGTAGCTAATCCTCTCTTCCTCCTTTTGTTCTTCGCTCTCCTCATCATATTTTTCATCCAATGAGCTCACAGTTTCATCAATTTCTTATTCCATAGACTCCTGCAAAATATTAGTCTCTTCTCAAACAGCGGAGACTTTCTCAATAAATTCATCAATATCATAATTGTATTTATAATTCTCATAGCAATATTTAAGGATAGCTAAATTTTTAGGTCTATAAAATGAATCATCAAAATCTTCAAACTCTTTAAACAAAGATTCAATTTCATAAGCACCCATAAAAGCAACAAATTCTTCTATTTGTTCCACATCATAATAATCATATATACCATTAGCATAAGAAGCCAAGGTTTCATCATCATTAAATTCACATGAAAAGGGAAGGTGTGGATCCTTCATCCTAGAGCAACAAGTATAATCATATCTCAAGAATAGTTGCCGAGCATACCAATGCAACATATAAATTTGATCCCATAATAGTTTCCCTTTTTGAGTCAAGCGATAATCCCTAAAGTATTCATGTTGATCCAAATTTACTCCCATTATAAAGTTGAATGGGGTTTTCTCAGGCTTATCAAAGTAGTACATAATATATTTCACATAATGAGCATTGAGGGTTTTAGGAGGTTCCCCATCTCCATGAGTAGCAAGTAAATCTAATTTTTTTGGTATTTCGTGTTCCATATCCATAACTAAAGATAGAGAACAACTTAGAATAGCAAATAAAAATTACTTAGTGATGAAGCAAACAAGCACACACGAGAATATTCACCCCACGCTATAACTCCCCGGCAACGGCGCCAGAAAAAGGTCTTGATAACCCACAAGTATAGGGGATCAATTGTAGCCTCTTTTGATAAGTAAGAGTGTCGAACCCAACGAGGAGCTAAAGGTAGAACAAATATTCCCTCAAGATCTATCAACCACTAATACAACTCTATGCACGCTTAATGTTCGCTTTACCTATAACAAGTATGAAACTAGAACTACTTTGTAGGTGTTTTTGGATAGGTTTGCCAGATAATAAAGAGCGCGTAAATAAAAAGTAGGGTCTGTTTAGATGAAGAAACAACTAAGTTAGTTTTAGTAGAGAGCTTTGTTGTCACACAAGAAAGTTATTTGTCCCTACGCAATTGATAACTAGACCGGTAATCATTATTGCAATTTTATTTGAGGGAGAGGCATAATCTAACATACTTTCTCTTCTTGGATCATATGCACTTATGATTGGAACTCTAGCAAGCATCCACAACTACTAAAGATCATTAAGGTAAAACCCAACCATAGCATTACAAGGCATCAAGTCCTCTTTATTCCCATATGCAAACAACCTACTTACGCAGGTCTGTGTTTCTACCACTCACGCCACCCACATAAGCAAATCACTAATGCAAACCATACAACGGGGATCCCTCATGATTGCGCGACACGGAGAGCACCATAGGACAACACCAATAATAAAACATGCAACTCAAACCAATCACGATCATTAATTAACCCATAGGACAAAACGGATCTACTCAATCATCATAGGATAGCCATACATCATTGGGAAATAATATATAGCGTTAAGCACCATGTTTAAGTAGAGATTACAGCGGGTAAAAGAGGGGTTACACCGCTTCATAGAGGGGGAAGAGTTGGTGATGATGGTGAGGAAGTTGTTGGTGTAGATCGCGGTGATGATGATGGCCCCGACGGTGTTCCGGCGCCACCGGAAGAGAGGGGGAGAGAGCCCCCCTTCTTATTATTCTTCCTTGACCTTCTGCCTAGATGGGAGAAGGGTTTCCCCTCAGGTACTTGGTCTCCATGGCATGGGAGGGGCGAGAGCCCCTCCGAGATTGGATCTGTCTCTCTGTCTATCTCTGTTTCTGCGTTCCCTGATTCTGCCCTTTCACCGTTTCTTAAATTCCCGGAGATCCGTAACTCCGATTGGGCTGAATTTTGGACACGATTTTTATCTGGATATTAGCTTTCTTGTGGCGAAAGAAGGGAACCAACCGCCTTACGGGGTGGCCACGAGGGCCTAGGGCACGCCTAACCCCCTGGGGAGCCCCCTTGCCTCGTGCCCCCTCGAGCATCATCTCGCGTTGATTTTTCTTCCCAAAAATCACATATATTCCAAAAAAAAGTCTTCATCAGTTTTTATCCCGTTTGGACTCTATTTGATATGGATTTTCGCGCGAAACAAAAAACATGCAACAAACAGGAACTAGCACTGGGCACTGGATCAATATGTTAGTCCTAAAAATAGTATAAAAAGTTGCCAAAAGTATATGAAAGTTGTATAATATTGGCATGGAACAATCAAAAATTATAGATACGACGGAGACGTATCAAAAACCTATGGGAAGGATTAATGATGTTCTTATTGTTACAAATAGGAATTATGTGCCCGTAGATTTCATTGTTCTTGACATAGATTGCAATCCTACATGTCCTATTATTCTTGGTAGACCTTTCCTTAGAACGATTGGTGCAATTATTGATATGAAAGAAGGAAACATTAGATTCCAATTTCCGTTAAGGAAAGGCATGGAACACTTTCCTAGAAAGAAAATTAACTTACCTTATGAATCTATTATGAGAGCTACTTATGGATTGCATACCAAAGATGATAATACCTAGATCTATTCTTGTTTTTATGCCTAGCTAGGGGAGTTAAACGATAGCGCTTGTTGGGAGGCAACCCAATTTTATTTTTGTTTCTTGATTTTTGTTCCTGTTTAGTAATAAATAATTCATCTAGCTTCTGTTTAGATGTTGTTTTATGCTTTTAATTAGTGTTTGTGCGAAGTAGAACCTTTGGGAAGACTTGGGGGAAGTTTTTGCGATCTTGCTGTAAAAAACAGAAACTTTAGCGCTCACGAGATTTGCTGCCATGTTTTACTGGAGAGTGAGATTAGGTTGATTATTTTTGAAGATGATTAATAGACAAATTCCTCACGTCCACCAATTTATTTCAGAATTTTTGGGTTTACATAAGTATTAGAAACCTACAGATTACTACATACTGTTCTGTTTTTGACAGATTCTATTTTTCGTGTGTTATTTGCTTATTTTGATGAATCTATGGCTAGTATCGGGGGGTATGAACCATAGAGAAGTTGGAATACAGTAGGTTTAACACCAATATCAATAAAGAATGATTCCATTACAGTACGTAAAGTGGTGGTTTGTTTTCTTATACTAACGGAGCTCATGAGATTTTCTGTTGAGTTTTGTGTTGCGAAGTTTTCAAGTTTTGGGTAAAGATTTGATGGATTATGGAATAAGGAGTGGCAAGAGCCTAAGTTTGGGGATGCCCAAGGCACCCCAAGGTAAAATTCAAGGACAACCAAAAGCCTAAGCTTGGGGATGCCCCGGAAGGCATCCCCTCTTTCGTCTTCGTCCATCGGTAACTTTACTTGATGCTATATTTTTATTCACCATATGATATCTGTTTTTCTTGGAGCGTCTTTTATGATTTGAGTCTTTGCTTTCTAGTTTACCACAATCATCCTTGCTGTACACACCTTTTTGGAGAGACACACATGAATCCGAATTTATTAGAATGCTCTATGTGCTTCACTTGTATCTTTTGAGCTAGATAATTTTGCTCTAGTGCTTCACTTATATCTTTTAGAGCATGGTGGTGGTTTTATTTTATAGAAATTATTGATCTCTCATGCTTCACTTATATTATTTTGAGAATACTTTAGAACAGCATGGTAGTTTGCTTTGGCTACAAAATTAGTCCTAATATGATAGGCATCCAAGATTGGTATAATAAAAACTTTCATAAAAGTGCATTGAATACTATGAGAAGTTTGATACTTGATGATTGTTTTGAGATATGAAGATGGTAATATTAGAGTCGTGCTAGTTGAGTAGTTGTGAATTTGAGAAATACTTGTGTTGAAGTTTGCAAGTCCCGTAGCATGCACGTACGGTAACCATTGTGTAACAAATTTGAAACATGAGGTGTTCTTTGATTGTCATCCTTATGAGTGGTGGTCGGGGATGAGCGATGGTCTTTTCCTACCAATCTATCCCCCAACGAGCATGCGTGTAATGCTTGGTTTTTGATGACTTGTAGATTTTTTTCAATAAGTATGTGAGTTCTTTATGACTAATGTTGAGTACATGGATTATACGCACTCTCACCTTTCCATCATTGCTAGCCTCTTCGGTATCGTGCATTGCCCTTTCTCACCTTGAGAGTTGGTGCAAACTTCATCGGTGCATCAAAACCCCGTGATATGATACGCTCTATCACACATAAATCTCCTTATATCTTCCTCAAAACAGCCACCATACCTACCTATTATGGCATTTCCATAGCCATTCCGAGATATATTGCCATGCAACTTTCCACCGTTTCATTTATTATGACACACTTCATCATTGTCATATTGCCTTGCATGATCATGTAGTTGACATCGTATTTGTGGCAAAGCCACCATGCATAATTTATCATACATGTCACTCTTGATTCATTGCCCATCCCGGCACACCGCCGGAGGCATTCATATAGAGTCATATTTTGTTCTAGTATCGAGTTGTAATCATTGAGTTGTAAATAAATAGAAGTGTGATGATCATCATTAATAGAGCATTGTCCCAAATAAAAAAAGAAGGGAGAAAGGCCAAATAAAAAAAAGGAAAGGCCCAAAAAAGGAGAAAAGAAATAAAAATGGACAATGCTACTATCCTTTTTTCCACACTTGTGCTTCAAAGTAGCACCATGATCTTTATGATAGAGAGTCTCTTGTTTTGTCACTTTCATATACTAGTGGGAATTTTTCATTATAGAACTTGGCTTGTATATTCCAACAATGGGCTTCCTCAAATGCCCTAGATCTTCGTGAGCAAGCAAGTTGGATGCACACCCACTTAGTTTCTTTTGTTGAGCTTTCATACATTTATAGCTATAGTGCATCCTTTGCATGGCAATCCCTACTCCTTGCATTGACATCAATTGATGGGCATCTCCCTAGCCCGTTGATTAGCCACGTCAATGTGAGACTTTCTCCTTTTTGTCTTCTCCACATAACCCCCAACATTATACTCTATTCCACCCATAGTGCTATATCCATGGCTCATGCTCATGTATTGCGTGAAAGTTGAAAAAAGTTTGAGATTACTAAAGTATGAAACAATTGGTTGGCTTGTCATCGGGGTTGTGCATGATGAGAGCATTCTTGTGTGATGAAAATGGAGCATTACCAAACTATATGATTTTGTAGGGATGAACTTTCTTTGGGCATGTTATTTTGAGAAGACATAATTGCTTAGCTACTATGCTTGAAGTATTATTATTTTTATGTCAATATTAAACTTTTATCTTGAATCTTTCGGATCTGAACATTCATGCCACAATAAAGAAAATTACATAGAAAATTATGCTAGGTAGCATTCCACATCAAAAATTCTATTTTTATCATTTACCTACTCGAGGACGAGCAGGAATTAAGCTTGGGGATGCTTGATACGTCTCCAACGTATCTAATTTTTTTTATTGTTCCATGATATTACATTATCTGTTTTGGATGTTTAATGGGCTTTATTATACACTTTTATATTTTTTGGGGGACTAACCTACTAACCAAAGGCCCAGTGCAAATTGTTGTTTTTTTGCCTATTTCAGTGTTTCGCAGAAAAGGAATATCAAACGGAATCCAAATGGAATGAACCCTTCGGGAGAGTGATTTTTGGAACAAACGTAATCCAGGAGACTTGGAGTGGACGTCAAGGAAGCATAGAGGAGGCCACGAGGCAGGGAGGCAAGCACGCCCCCACCCTCGTGGGCCCCTCGTGGCTCCCCTGACCGACTTCTTTCGCCTATATATACTCATATACACCGAAAACATCTGAGAGCACCACGAAACCCTATTTCCACCGCCGCAACCTTCTGTACCCAAGAGATCCCATCTTGGGGCCTTTTCCGGAGCTCCGCTGGAGGGGGAATCGATCATGGAGGGCTTCTACATCAACACCATAGCCTCTCCGATGATGTGTGAGTAGTTTACCACAGACCTTCGGGTCCATAGTTATTAGCTAGATGGCTTCTTCTCTCTCTTTGGATCTCAATAGAAAGTTCCCCTCGATCTTCTTGGAGATCTATTCGATGTAGTTCTTTTTGCAGTGTGTTTGTCGGGATCCGATGAATTGTGGGTTTATGATCAAGATTATCTATGAACAATATTTGGATCTTCTCTGAATTCTTTTATGTATGATTTGTTATCTTTGCAAGTCTCTTCGAATTATCAGTTTGGTTTGGCCTACTAGATTGATCTTTCTTGCAATGGGAGAAGTGCTTAGCTTTGGGTTCAATCTTGCGGTGTCATTTCCCAGTGACACCAGGGGCAGCAAGGCACATATTGTATTGTTGCCATCAAGGATAAAAAGATGGGGTTTATATCATATTGCTTGAGTTTATCCCTATAGATCATGTCATCTTGCCTAATGCATTACTCTGTTCTTATGAACTTAATACTCTAGATGCATGCTGGATAGCGGTCGGTGTGTGGAGTAATAGTAATAGATGCAGAATCGTTTTGGTCTACTTGTCGCGAACGTGATGCCTATATACATGATCATGCCTATATATTCTCATAATTATGCACTTTTCTATCAATTGCTCGACAGTAATTTGTTCACCCACCGTAATACTTATGCTATTTTGAGAGAAGCCACTAGTGAAACCTATGGGCCCCGGGTCTATGTTCCATCATATAAGTTTCCAATCTATTTTAATTTGCAATCTTTACTTTCAATCTATATCATAAAAATACCAAAAATATTTATCTTATTATCTCTATCAGATCTCACTTTTGCAAGTGGCCGTGAAGGGATTAACAACCCCTTTATCACGTTGGTTGCAAGGTTCTTATTTGTTTATGTAGGTGCGAGGTGACTTGCGTGTAGTGTCCTACTTGATTGATACCTTGGTTCTCAAAAACTGAGGGAAATACTTATGCTACTTTGCTGCATCACCCTTTCCTCTTCAAGGGAAAACCAACGCAGTGCTCAAGAGGTAGCACTCAATACCTAGTTCAATCTCGTCGGCAAGTCTCTTTACTCGTTACATAATGCAACATCCCTCAACTAACTCATTAGTCACATTGCTTGCAAGGCTTATAGTCATGTGCATTATCGAGAGGGCCCGGAGATACCTCTCCGATACACGGAGTGACAAATCCTTATCTTGATCTATGCCAACTCAACACACACCATTGGCGACAACTGTAGAGCATCTTTATAGTCACCCAGTTACGTTATGACATTTGATAGCACACTGAGTGTTCATCCGGTATTCGGGAGTTGCATAATCTCATAGTCATAGGAACATGTATAAGTCATGAAGAAAGCAATATCAATAAACTAAACGATCATAGTGCTAAGCTAACGGATGGGTCAAGTCCATCACATCATTCTCTAATGATGTGATCCCGTTCATCAAATGACAACTTATGTCTATGGTTAGGAAACTTAACCATCTTTTGACTAATGAGCTAGTCAAGTAGAGGCATACTAGTGATACTCTGTTTGTCTATGCATTCACACATGTACTAAGTTTTCGGTTAATACAATTCTAGCATGAATAATAAACATTTATCATGATATAAGGAAAAATAAATAACAACTTTATTAGTGACTCTAGGGCATATTTCCTTTAGAAACATATGTCTGAAACATTTGAAAAGTTCAAAGGATTTCAGAGTGAAGTAGAAAATCATCGTAACAAGAAAATAAACTTCTACGATCTGATCATGGAGGTGAATATTTGTGTTATGAGTTTGGTCTTCATTTGACACAATGTGAATAGTTTCGCAACTCACGCCACCTAGAACACCACAACGTAATGGTGTGTCTGAACGTCATAACCGTACTTTATTAGATATGGTGCGATCTATGATGTCTCTTACCGATTTACCACTATCGTTTTAGGGGTTATGCATTAGAGACAACTGCATTCACGTTAAATAGGGCACCATCTAAATCCATTGAGATGACACTGTATGAGCTGTGGTTTGGCAAGAAACCTAAACTGTCGTTCTTAAAGTTTGGGGCTGCGATGCTTATGTGAATAAGCTCGAACCCCAATCGGAGAAGTGCGTCTTCATAGGATACCCAAAAGCAATTGTTGGGTATTGAAAGTGCGTTAAGTCGACTAGAGGGGGGTGAATAGGTGATTTTTAAAAATTTGCCACTGAGGAATTTCAGGGTGAGGAAATTCCTAACTCACGAACGACTAGCAGCGGAATAAGTGTTCAAATGCAAACATAACAGAACAGAAGCACAATCATCATGATGAAATGAAAACAAGCATAGAGTACAGAAAGCGTAAACACAGGATAAGCTTGCTGAAGACAAACTGACTAAAGAAATTGAACTGAGGAAATTGAGAAAGTCTTCAGTCGAAGTCTTTAAATAGTGGCGATCAAGTACACAACACAGTAATGAGGAAATGGAAGGGTTGAGGAGATAGAACCAGTTAGCTCGGTGAAGACAGTGATTTGGTAGACCAGTTCCAACTGGTGTGACAGTTGTACGTCTGGTTGGAGGAGCTAGGTATTTAAACCTGAGGACACACAGTCCTCACCGTATTCTCCTTGAGCTAAGGTCACATAGACATCACCCAATCACTCGTGGTAAGTCTTCAGGTGACTTCCAAACCTTCACAAAATTGATCACTCGGCGATCCACAATTTCCTCTTGGATGCTCTAGACCATGACGCCTAACTGTTTGGAAGATGCACAATCTTCAAAGGTAACAAGCATCGGATCCACACAGGAACGATCTCTTCAGTGATGCTCAATCACTTTGGGTATGTAGGTGTTTGGTTTGGGGTTTTTAGTTTTTCCTGACTTGATGATTTTCGCTCAAAGTCCTCGGAGGATGGGATGCTCTCAATGACAAGTGTCAGTTTCTCGCGGAGCAGCCAACCAGCCAGTGGTTGTAGGGGGCGGCTATTTATAGCCTAGGGAGCAGATCGACATGATAAGACATAAATGCCCTTCAATGATATGATCGTTAGGTGGGTAAGATATTTTGGGACAGCTGGCACATAGCACAGGAACGGTCGGAAATTTGGGCTCTCAAATTCCTCAGGGCTATCATGTTCCTCACTTGTAGGCAATCCGCACTGGCTAATTCCTAACTCCTGAGTCAGAACAAATTCCTCAGAAACCAGAAGAACTTCGTCTCTGTCACTGAAGAAATTGACTGAACTGTATGAGATTTCCAATGGCTTCACTCAAAGGGATTGGTAGGTGTAGGATTTTGAGATGAGCATCGCTTGGAAACTTTTCCTTAGTTTTTCCTCGACCCCCTTTGACAGTACGGTGTTTCCTTTGACTCAAAAAAGAGAAAATGAAAGTACGAAAA
Organism: Triticum dicoccoides; assembly: GCF_002162155.2. Taxonomy (NCBI): domain Eukaryota; kingdom Viridiplantae; phylum Streptophyta; class Magnoliopsida; order Poales; family Poaceae; genus Triticum; species Triticum dicoccoides. Next base: position 659,426,408 of record NC_041382.1, read on the forward strand.
CAAAAGTCTTCATGCTTCATATTCCTCGCATGAATATCAAGTCTTCATGGTCACATCAATTTCTTAACTTTCAAAGTCTTCAGAAAGCCAAAGTCTTCAGTTGAAGACATTCACTTTTAGGGGTCAACTTTCTCTGTAAATATCAAACTCCTCATAGACTTATAGACTTGTGTACACTCACAAACAAATTACTGCCTTAACCTAAGTCTTCAATACACCAAAATCACTAAGGGGCACTAGATGCACTTACAATCTCCCCCTTTTTGGCGATTGATGACAATATAGGTTCAGTTTTCAACGGGGATAAACATATGAAGTGTAAATACTGATATTGAGGAATTTGATTGCAAGATATAGAAGAACTCCCCTTGAAGATGTGCATATGTGAGGTAATTGCTTTTGAGAAGCAATGCACATTGAAGAGTAGAGTTATGGAGATCTCCCCCTATATCTTGTAATTCATACACGCATTTAACATATGATGTGGGGAATTTGAAATGCATGATGAAATATGGTGACTGATGTAATTTAGCATGCGTGCATTAACATATATGAGGAAATAGCATGCAGAAGAACAAGGCGAAAGTATCAGACCACCATCGGAGTTAAGATTACAACTCGATCCAACAAAGTTTTCAAACGAACGAGAGTTGTAACTTAGCAAAAAACGCCCATATATAGACCCGCTTGAAGACTAACTCAAATTTCTCCCCCTTTGTCATCGAATGACCAAAAGGGGTGAAAATGAGGACTAACGTCCCTGAAGAATGTCATCACGAAGTCAATGGAGGAGCGCCAGTGTTGTTGGGGTCGTTTGTTGAAGTAGGGCCTGCCGCAGTGTCGTCTAAGTCTTCATTTTCATTAGTCTCGCTTAATGAAGAATAGGAGTTGGCCACCAAGCGAGGAACTTTGACCTTCTTGAATTTCTTCGAAGGTGGCTGAGACCAGTCAAAGTCCCGCTTGAAGCCCATCTACTTGAGATCTTCTTCACCGCAGAGATGAGACAGTACATCCCAGGTGCGATCAAAAACTTCATGGAGGTAGTAATGGTTCTTCTTCATTGAATTCTGAGTGATGGTCATGTTCTGAAGAAGTGAACCAAACTGACGCTTGACACACTTATGGTTGCGATCGACCTTTTGATGAAGACTAAGGAGCAGCTCACGATCAGTCATCACCCTTGGAGCTATGCCTTGAGGATTTTGCTTTGAAGCATTAGTGGCAGAGTCATGAGTAGCAGAGTCATCATTGGTGGAGTAGGATGCAGCTTTGCGAAACTGTCCATCCAATGGACGAGTGTCTTCGTCAATAATCGCAGACTTGCCCTTCTCATCAGATGAGGAAATAGGTCGTTTGAGGACTTCAATAGGCGGCAAGTAGCTGAGATGATTTTGAAACTCAGCCTTGTAATTGATTGAAGTCCTTGATCTAAGGAATCTCATAAGCCAAGGAGTGTAAGGCTTCAACTCAAAAGGTGACAATGCAACATTTGCCATAGTCCTCATGAAGAAATCATGGTAGTTGATTGGAAATCCATGGATGATGTTGAATAGTAGATTCTTCATGTTGCCAACGACCTCTTCTTCATTAGAGTCGTGGCCTTTGATTGTACTGAGGGTCTTGGTCAAAATTCTATAGACAGTCCTTGGCACATAGAGCAATTCCTTCACGAGGAATTTGGTTCTTAGGGCTTGACCAGGCTTAAGATGCTTCATCAACACTTGCATGTAATGATCAGATAGCTCAGGTTCATGGTAGATGAGCTGCACACCTTCAAGGGGAGGACTGACTGGCAGGGCATGAAGTAATTCAGAGGCCGGTGCTTTGAAGTGAGTGTCCTCAGTCATCCAGTCCAACACCCAAGAGTTCACATCTTCAGCGTTGCCGGTGATGTGCAACATAGCGTAGAACTGAAGAATTAGCTCTTCATTCCAGTCAACGATGTCGGTGCAGAAGTTGAGCAGTCCAGCGTCATGAAGAACACTAAGGACTGGGGCGAAGCAAGGCAGCGACGCCATATCAACATGAGGAATATGCTCATGGTTGAAGATCTTGTCTTTGTCAAAAAGCAGAGAAGAGTAGAAATTCATCTGACTTGTTGTCCAGAAACGCTTCCTTCGAAGACGAGCAGAGTCATAAGGGGTGTAATCAGTGAAGAATACATGCTCATGAAAGAAGTCATCAGCTTCGAACTTATGTTTCTTTGAGAAGGGATTCTTCGGCTTGGGCTGAGGAGTATCAATCAATGTCTTCACAGCCTCATGAATCATAGTCTGAGGAGCCGCAGTCTGAGGAATTTTAGTAGCAATATCTTTAGTGGCAGCCTGAGTCTCCATTTCTTCAGCAGCATGAGCATCAACACTAGAGGCTGGAATTTCTTCAGGAATGGTGAGCAGTGAAGCTTGAGGTTCATCAGACCCTGTATGAATTACTTCAGTCTGAACTGGGGACTAAGGAATTTGCTGCAGAGGAGTGAACATTGGTGAATTGGGGTGATGACTTTCCCAGTAGTCATCATTCGGAATAGGATTAGAGCACCCAATGTCCACATCTTCATCTTCTTCATCAATTTCCTCGACGCCTGCCTCTTCAGCTGTGAACTGAGGCATGGGCGATGATACCAATGGAGTGGACACAATGTTGTCCACTTCAATTTCCTCATCTAACTGCTTTGATGAAGCAATAGAAGGATTTTCTTCATCTAATCCATTAGGGATTTCATAATCCCCACCAAAGAGAATGATCTCCTTTGATGGCATGCTTGAGATAGGAACATCATCTATTGGATTTTCGAAAGAGCTCGTCAAAGTCTTCACTTTCTTTGGTGCTGAAGACTCCGAGGCGGCGGATTCTTTCCTTTTCTTCACTGTTGCTCGCTCCGCAACTTTGGTTTTCTTTGCTTCTGATGCAGAAGGAAGAACAGAACTTGGCGTTGGTGCAGGAGGAGCAGAGAAAGTTGGTTCATTTACCTCAGGCGCAACTGATGCAGTTGCCCTGGCTTGTTCAATGTCTTCAGGCGCAGCGACAGATGCTTCAGCTGGCCTAGCTTGTTCTTCAGGCACAACACTAGTGGTTGCCCTGGCAATTTCATCAGCGGCTGGAATAGCTTCATCAGCCCTGGTACTTTCATTTTCATCAGCAGCCTGATTTTCATCAGCGGTGTTGGCATGTTCTTCAGTTGGCTGGGCAGATGCTTCAGCCTAAGGAGATTCATGTTGCGTTGGGGCAGCAACATTTGAGGTGAATCTTTCAGCCATTTTCACAAATATGACTTTGGCTCCAAGCCAATCTACACAGTAGGCATTGAATTCATCACTGAGTCCTTTGATCTTAGTTTGTATAGCAACAAGTTCATTAGTTGTCATTTTGACAACGTTCTTCTTCAGAAAATGCTCCTTCTTGTACTAAGCTTTCTTCAGCTGCCTGGCCTTCTCAAATTTCCATTTTTCTTCGCCTATGAAGGCGGTCAACATGTGACTTTGGCCAGGAGTGAGCTTGAAGTCGGGCATAGATGTGTTGGGATCAATAAAATCAAGAATCAGCTTGGGATCCAACAAAAGAGGTGCCTTTGGCTCTAGCGGCCCTTTACTGTCTATCTCTGATGATTTCAGCGAATTCATCATCATCGGTTTCATCTTCACTGGACAGCACATGAAAGACAACCCGCTTCTTGTGAGGACTTGGTCTAGAGCCTCGTCCAGTAGTAGCCTTGGTCTTCAGCAAGGCTGGGCCTGTTAAGGATTGTGGAGGAGCTAAAGAACTTGCAGAGGCTACTGAGGCAATTGAGATGCATGTGGTCCTTTGGCAAGTCGCGAGATGCATAGGTGCCGAGGACTTTGTCGGAGCAACTAAGTGCTTTGCAACAGGAGGAACTGGAGCAGCTTGAGGAATTTGCCTTGAGGGCATAGATGAGCTGGGCCGTGAGGTCATTGTTGAGGAACTTGGTGGTATGCGAGTTGGCTTCTTTATCACAGCCTTCTTAGGCTTGCTTGCAGAGGCCTTAGTAGCGGCAGCAACAGAGTCTTCGTTGAATTTCCTCACTGCTTCCTTAGCCATTTTGGCCAGTTTCGCTTGCCGCTTGGCCCATTCATCAGGATAGTCCTCATCACGCTTGAGGCTGGTGGGGTCAGCAATTTGGCTAGGTTCCAATGGAGGTCTTGGGCAAGGAGGGTGTAGAGCGAATTTCTTCATGTACTTAGGAGTAACATATCTGTACTCCTTCCATTCTCGTGCCCATCTCCTCTCAATCCTTTGTATGCGCACCTTGCGCTGATTCTTGTTCTCCTTGCCATGCTTGGCTTCATCAGGAGTGCAATATTCTTCACAAATGTCATCAAAGATCTCAAACACTGTGTTTACTTCCAGTTTCTTGCCTCCCTTCTGAGGTTTCTTGCCATCTGCCATTTTCTTCAGCTGAGGATTTTGAACAATTGAGTTCTCTGAAGAGGTATGCAATTTGTCTTCGAGGAATGCTACAAATGAGTTAAGTTAATGAGAACCTAGTGATTCAGCAGCGAACATGAGTACCTGTGAACAGAGTATAGGTGCGAAGAATTTGGAGAGGTCATATGCGTTCTCAGAAGTTTTTTCAAAAAGAACAAGTTTGAGGAATTTGACCAGAGCTGTCTTGAGGAATTTCACTAAGCGTTCTTTGACTTAGGTTCCAGAGTTGTATAGATTGAAAATCCACACAATCGAGGAATCTTGAAGAAAAATGTTGCTTAGAGAAATAGATCAAGAACAGATGCTTACATGAGGTGTTTAAAGTGTGGAAGTTGAAGAATAAACACGTTTTGAAGATTTTGTAGAAATCATCAGAATCAACAAAGGCAGTAAAAGTAACTTTTAATTACCCTTGACGAAGAACACGACAAACAAGGAGTAGTAGATTGGAAGTTCGTCAGTCCAGATCTTCCACGCCCTAACTTGGCAGAGGAAGACAACTACGGCGGCGGCGGAGAGAAGAAATCTGCAGCCGGCGTGAGTACTACGGTGACGAGGTCAAGGCAGTGAAGCTCTTCCTCACCGGCGATGATGGAAGTAGCGGCGATGCTAGGTCTGGAAGCTTGATACGTCTCCAACGTATCTATAATTTTTGATTGTTTCATGCTATTATATTATCTGTTTTGGATGTTTACGGGCTTTATTATACACTTTTATGATATTTTTTTGGGACTAACCTATTAACCCAGAGCCTAGTGCCAGTTTCTGTTTTTTTCCTTGTTTTAGAGTATCACAAAAAGGGAAAATCAAATGGAGTCCAATTGACTTGAAACTTCACGGAACTTATTTTTGGACCATAAGAAGCCCACAGAGTATCAGAGATTGACCAGGAGAGTCCCGGGCTGCCCACGAGGGTGGGGGCGCGCCCCCTGCCTCGTGGACAGCCCGGAGGTCCACCGACGTACTTCTTCCTCCCATATATACCCACATACCCTAAAAACTTTGGGGAGCACAATAGATCGGGAGTTCCGCCGCCAGAAGCCTCCGTAGCCACCAAAAACCAATCTAGACCCATTCCGGCACCCTGACGGAGGGGGGAATCCGTCTCCGGTGGCCATCTTTGTCATCCCGGTGCTCTCCATGATGAGGAGGGAGTAGTTCTCCCTCGGGGCTGAGGGTATGTACCAGTAGCTATGTGTTTGATCTCTCTCTCTCTCTCTCTCTCGTGTTCTTGAGGTGATACGATCTCGATGTATCGCGACCTTTGCTATTATAGTTGGATCTTATGATGTTTCTCCCCCTCTACTCTCTTGTAATGGATTGAGTTTTTCCCTTTGAAGTTATCTTATCGGATTGAGTCTTTAAGGATTTGAGAACACTTGATGTATGTCTTGCATGGGATACCCGTGGTGACAATGGGGTATTCTATTGATCCACTTGATGTATGTTTTGGTGATCAACTTGCGGGTTCTGTGACCTTGGGAATCTATGCATAGGGGTTAGCACACGTTTTCGTCTTGACTCTCCGGTAGAAACTTTGGGGCACTCTTTGAAGTACTTTTGTGTTGGTTGAATAGATGAATCTGAGATTGTGTGATGCATATCGTATACTCATTCCCAGGGATACTTGAGGTGACATTGGAGTATCTAGGTGACATTAGGGTTTTGGTTGATTTGTGTCTTAAGGTGTTATTCTAGTACGGACTCTATGATAGATTGAACGGAAAGAATAGCTTCATGTTATTTTACTACGGACTCTTGAATAGATCGATCAGAAAGGATAACTTTGAGGTGGTTTCGTACCCTACCATAATCTCTTCGTTTGTTCTCCTCTATTAGTGACTTTGGAGTGACTCTGTGTTGCATGTTGAGGGATAGTTATGTGATCCAATTATGTTATTATTGTTGAGAGAACTTGCACTAGTGAAATTATGAACCCTAGGCCTTGTTTCCTAGCATTGCAATACCGTTTGTGCTCACTTTTATCATTAGTTACCTTGCTGTTTTTATATTTTCAGATTACAAATACCTTTATCTACCATCCATATACCACTTGCATCACCATCTCTTCGCCAAACTAGTGCACCTATACAATTTACCATTGTATTGGGTGTGTTGGGGACACAAGAGACTCTTTGTTATTTGGTTGCAGGGTTGCTTGAGAGAGACCATCTTCATACTACGCCTCCCACGGATTGATAAACCTTAGGTCATCCACTTGAGGGAAATTTTCTACTTTCCTACAAACCTCTGCACTTGGAGGCCCAACAACGTCTTCAAGAAGAAGGTTGTGTAGTAGACATCAATCTCTTTTCTGGCGCCGTTGCCGGGGAGGTTAGCGCTTGAAGGTATATCTTTAGATCTTGCAATTGAATCTTTTTGTTTCTTGTTTTAGCACTAGTTTAGTTCATAAAAGAAAACTAGAAAAATATGGAATTAAGGGGACCTCATATGCTTCATCTTTTTAATATCTATCTTGAAAATAAGGATTCCTATAATTGTGCTCAAGTGCTAGAAGAAGAACGCATTAGAATGTTTGGCACTAAATATTTGAATGATGAGCATGATTGCAATGGTGTTAGTATGAATTCCTTGAATATCCATGATGCTAATGATATGCAAAGCCACAAGCTTGGGGAAGCTATGTTTGATGAGGATGATATTTTTTGTCCCCCAAGTTTTGATGAGCAAATTTATTATGATGAAATCATGCCTCCTATTTATGATGATTATATTGATGAAAGTGGATTTCGAGAGGTCATGACTTTATTTTGTGATGAATCCACTATTCCAGAAGAGGTTCCAATTGATTATGAGAACAAAGTTGCTATCTATGATGATTATTGTGATGACTTGTATGCTATAAACAATAATGATATCCATGAAACTTGTCATCATGATTTTAGTTTTCAATTGGATTATGCCTCACATGATAATTATTTTGTTGAGTTTTCTCCCACTATTATTCATGAGAAGAAATTTGCTTATGTGGAGAGTAGTAAATTTTCTATGCTTGTAGATCATGAAAAGAATGCTTTTATGTGATGGTTATATTGTTGAATTCATTCATGATGCTACTGAAAATTATTATGAGGGAGGAATATATGCTTGTAGGAATTGCAATAATATCAAGTTTCCTCTCTATGTGCTTAAAGTTTTGAAGTTATGCTTGTTTTGCCTTCCTATGCTAATTGATTATTGTTCCCATAAGTTGTTTGCTCACAAAATCCCAATGCATAGGAAGTGGGTTAGACTTAAATGTGCTAGTCATATTATTGATGATTCTCTCTTTATGTTTGAATTCTTATCTTTTATGTGAGCATCGTTGAAATCATCATTCCTAGCTAGGGGCGTCAAACGATAGCGCTTGTTGGGAGGCAACCCAATTTTATTTTTATTCCTTGATTTTTGCTCCTGTTTATTAATAAATAATTTATCTAGCCTCTTTTATGATTGAGTTTTTATGTTTTAATTAGTGTTTGTGCCAAGTAGAACCTTTGGGAAGACTTGGGGAAAGTCTTTGCGATCATGCTGTAAAAAACAGAAACTTTAGCTCTCACGAGAGTTGCTGCCATTTTTTATTGGAGAGTGATATTTAGTTAATTATTTTTGCATATGATTAATAGATAAATTCCTCACGTCCAGAAATTAATTTTAGAATTTTTGGGGTTCCAGAAGTTTGCGTTAGCTACAGATTACTACAGACTGTTCTGTTTTTGACAGATTCTGTTTTTCGTGTGTTGTTTGCTTATTTTAATGAATCTAAGGCTAGTAAAAGAGTTTATAAACCATAGATAAGTTGGAATACAGTAGTTTTAACACAAATATAAATAAATAATGAGTTCATTACAGTACCTTGAAGTGGTGTTTTGTTTTCTTTTGCTAACGGAGCTTACGAGTTTTCTGTTAAGTTTTGTGTTGTGAAGTTTTCAAGTTTTGGGTAAAGATTCGATGGACTATGGAATAAGGAGTGGCAAGATCCTAAGATTGGGGATGCCCAAGGCACCCCAAGGTAATATTCAAGGACAACCAAGAGCCTAAGCTTGGGGATGCCCCGGAAGGCATCCCCTCTTTTGTCTTCGTTCATCGGTAACTTTACTTGGAGCTATATTTTTATTTACCACATGATATGTGTTTTGCTTGGAGCGTCATTTTATTTTATTTAGTTTTGCTTGATGTTTGAATAAAATACCAATATCTTAAATTATTAAATGTTAGAGAGTCTTCACATAATTGCATAATTATTTGACTAGTCATTGATCTTCACTTATATCTTTCGGAGTAGTTTGTCATTTGCTCTAGTGCTTCACTTATATCCTTTTAGAGCATGGCAGTGGTTTTATTTTGTAGAAATATATGAACTCTCATGCTTCACTTATATTATTTTGAGAGTCTTTAGAACATCATGGTAGTTTGCTTTGGTTATGAAACTAGTCCTAATATGATGGGCATCCAAGAGGGGTATAATAAAACCTTTCATATAAGGTGCATTGAATACTATGAGAAGTTTGATACTTGATGATTGTTTTGAGATATGTAGATGGTAATATTAGAGTCATGCTAGTGAGTAGTTTTGAATTTTAGAGATAATTGTGTTAAAGTTTGTGATTCTCGTAGCATGCACACATGGTGAACCGTTATGTGATGAAGTTGGAGCATGATTTATTTATTGATTGTCTTCCTTATGAGTGGCAGTCAGGGACAAGCGATGGTCTTTTCCTACCAATCTATCCCCCTAGGAGCATGAACATAATACTTTGCTTCGATAACTAATAGATTTTTGCAATAAGTATGTGAGTTCTTTATGACTAATGTTGAGTCCATGGATTATACGCACTCTCACCCTTCCACCATTGCTAGCCTCTCTAGTACCGCACAACTTTCGCAAGTACCATAAACCACCCATATACCTTCCTCAAAAAATCCACCATACCTACCTATTATGGCATTTCCATAGCCATTCCGAGATATATTTCCATGCAACTTTCCACCGTTCCATTTACTATGACACACTCCATCATTGTCATATTGCTTTGCATGATCATGTACTTGACATTGTATTTGTGGCAAAGCCACTGTTCATAATTCTTTCATACATGTCACTCATGAATCATTGCACATCCCGGTACACCGCCAGAGGCATTCATATAGAGTCATATCTTGTTCTAAGTATCGAGTTGTAAGTAAATAAAAGTGTGATGATCATCATTATTAGAGCATTGTCCCAGTGAGGAAAGGATGATGGAGACTATGATTCCCCCACAAGTCGGGATGAGACTCCGCACGAAAATAAACAAATAAATAAATAAAAGAGGCCAAAGAAGCCCAAATAAAAAAAGAATAGAAAAGAGGCCATAAAAAAAGATAAGGCCCAAATAAAAAATAAAAAATAAAAATAAATGAGAGAAAAGAGAGAGAAGGGGCAATGCTACTATACTTTTACCACACTTGTGCTTCAAAGTAGCACCATGATCTTCATGATAGAGAGTCTCCTATGTTGTCACTTTCATATACTAGTGGGAATTTTACATTATAGAACTTGGCTTGTATATTCCAATGATGGGCTTCCTCAAAATGCCCAAGGTCTTCGTGAGCAAGCAAGTTGGATGCACACCCACTTAGTTTCTTTTTGAGCTTTCATACACTTATAGCTCTAGTGCATCCGTTGCATGGCAATCCCTACTCACTCACATTGATATCTATTGGTGGGCATCTCCATAGCCCGTTGATACGCCTAGTTGATGTGAGACTATCTTCTCCTTTTTGTCTTCTCCACAACCACCATTCTATTCCACCTATAGTGCTATGTCCATGGCTCACGCTCATGTATTGCGTGAAGATTGAAAAAGTTTGAGAACATCAAAAGTATGAAACAATTGCTTGGCTTGTCATCAGGGTTGTGCATGATTTAAATATTTTATGTGGTGAAGATGGAGCTTAGCCAGACTATATGATTTTGTAGGGATAACTTTCTTTAGCCATGTTATTTTGAGAAGACATGATTACTTTGTTAGTATGCTTGAAGTATTATTATTTTTATGTCAATATTAAACCTTTGTCTTGAATCTTATGGATCTGAATATTCTTGCCACAATAAAGAGAACTAGATGGATAAAATGTTAGGTAGCATTCCACATCAAAAATTCTGTTTTTGTCATTTACCTACTCGAGGACGAGCAGGAATTAAGCTTGGGGATGCTGATACGTCTCCAATGTATCTATAATTTTTGATTGTTTTATGCTATTATATTATCTGTTTGGATGTTTACGGGCTTTATTATACACTTTTATATTATTTTTTGGGGACTAACTATTAACCCAGAGCCCAGTGCTAGTTTCTGTTTTTTCCTTGTTTTAGAGTATCGCAGAAAAGGAAAATCAAACGGAGTCCAATTGACATGAAACTTCACGGAACTTATTTTTGGACCAGAAAAAGGCCACAGAGTATCAGAGATGGACCAGGAGAGTCCCGGGCTGCCCACGAGGGTGGGGGGTGGGGCGCGCCCACCCCCTGGGCGCGCCCCCCTACCTCGCAGACAGCCCAGAGGTCCACTGACGTACTTCTTCCTCCCATATATACCCATATACCCTAAAAACTTCGGAGAGCACAATAGATCGGGAGTTCCGCCGCCAGAAGCCTCCGTAGCCATCGAAAACCAATCTAGACCCGTTCCGGCACCCTGCCGGAGGGGGGAATCCCTCTCCGGTGGCCATCTTCATCATCCCGGTGCTCTCCATGACGAGGATTGAGTAGTTCTCCCTCGGGGCTGAGGGTATGTACCAGTAGCTATGTGTTTGATCTCTCTCTCTCTCTTGTGTTCTTGAGGTGATACGATCTTGATGTATCGCGAGCTTTGCTATTATAGTTGGACCTTATGATGTTTCTCCCCCTCTACTCTCTTGTAATGGTTTGAGTTTTCCCTTTGAAGTTATCTTATCGGATTGAGTCTTTAAGGATTTGAGAACACTTGATGTATGTCTTGCGTGGGATACCCGTGGTGACAATGGGGTATTCTATTGATCCACTTGATGTATGTTTTGGTGATCAACTTGCGGGTTCCGTGACCTTGGGAATCTATGCATAGGGGTTGGCACACGTTTTCGTCTTGACTCTTCGGTAGAAACTTTGGGGCACTCTTTGAAGTACTTTTGTGTTGGTTGAATAGATGAATCTGAGATTGTGTGATGCATATCGTATAATCATACCCACGGATACTTGAGGTGACATTGGAGTATCTAGGTGACATCAGGGTTTTGGTTGATTTGTGTCTTAACGTGTTATTCTAGTACGAACTCTATGATAGATTGAATAGAAAGAATAGCTTCATGTTATTTTTGTAACGCCCCAAGACCGATGTGCCAGGTGTCGTCCAGTTATTCGCTATTGTTGCCTTGTCATTGCTTGCGTGTCTTGCATTGCATATCATGTCATCATGTGCATTTCATTTGCATACGTGTTCATCTCATGCATCCGAGCTTGTTCCCCGTTGTCCGTTTTGCATTCCGGCGCTCCATTCTCCTCCGGTGGTCCTTTCTACCTTTCTTTCGTGTGTGGGGGTTAAACATTTACGGATTGGACCGAGACTTGCCAAGCGGCCTTGGTTTACTACCGGTAGACCGCCTGTCAAGTTTCATACCATTTGGACTTCGTTTGATACTCCAACGGTTAACCGAGGGACCGAGAAGGCCTCGTGTGTGTTGCAGCCCAACACCCCTCCAATTTGTCCCAAAACCCTCTCCATCATCTAGAGCGTTCGATCATGATCGTGTGGCCAAAAACCACACCTCATTTGGACTCTCCTAGCTCCCTCTACCTATAAATATGTGCTCCCCTCCCGAAATTCGCGGATGAACCCTAATCTTCGTCCTCCTTGCACCGCCGGACACGTCCGCCCGGCGGCCGGACATGTCCACCCCGCCCGGCCACCTCACTCCGACCTATCAGCTTCCGCCACGTCTCTCCGCCGCCGATTTCCACCAACCAGGCGCCGCCACCTCATCCGCGCCGACCCTCCTCTCTCTCCTCCCCGCACCAGGCCCGCCGCGGCCCATCGCGGACCCGC
>NC_041382.1:659439542-659444433 GCF_002162155.2 Triticum dicoccoides
GCCTCCGACGCCGCCATGGGCGCCCCCGCCGCCGCTCGTCGCGGATCCGGTCGGGCCAGACCGGATCCGGCCGCCCTCACTTCTCCGGCACCGCCCCGCGCCTCTCTGCCTTCTTTCCCATCTCTGGCGGTCCTCGAAGAACGTGCCCGAACCCTAGATCTGAAATCTGAGAGAGGTTGATTTCCATGTTTCATATGCCCATCTTCATCATGTCGTAACTTTGCACCCGTAACTCCGTTTTGCGCGTGTAGCATATCATGGGTTGCGTGAAGATTACCTCACTTGCGACATTGCTTTCAATGCGGTTATGGCTCTAAGTCATGCTTCGACACGTGGGAGATATAGACGCATCAAGGGCGTTACAAGTTGGTATCAGAGCCTTCCCGACCTTAGTGGTGGTTCCAAGGGTTGGGCTGTTCGCCCATTAATGCGGTACGTGAGCTGGGTTCAGAACGTCGTGAGACAGTTCGGAGCCCATTGCTTGATCGTTTTTAGCGGCCGAGTTGTGTCTAGAAAAATGTTTTGAGTCATTTAGGAATTATATATCGGAGAGTTCAGGAATTCTTTTTACTTCCGAGTCTCCTCATCGCTCTGGTAAGGCATCCTGACGTAGAGTTTTGACTCTTCTCTTCTCAAATTTCACTAAAAAAAATTAGGATCACGCGGGTATCTTGGAATCGTTCCGATGGTTTTATGACAAGAACATTGTCTTGGTGCCTCCTGTCAGGGGTTTTGTGGAAGTGTCCCGGGGAGTTGAGCTCCGAGGTGTTGTCGTCATAATTTTATCGTTGCAGTTCTGAAACACCTGAGTTTAGTACTCCGACATCGAAAATCTCTTTTATGCAGTTCGTTGGTGAGATAACCTCGACGCCACCCAGTACTGGGGCGGGAGTTCGGGAGTATTGCCATAACTTGTATAGCGGATGCTTTTCGAAGGTTGAGGTAGACAATTTCCGAAGGTTTCTTGGTTATGTGTTGAAGGATGGATACAGCTGGATGTAGGATTTGCTAGATTTGGGTGAGATATTATGCTTCCCATGTATCCCCAACACCTGATTGCATAACCGGAAAGGTTCGGGAGTTTCATAGGTGGGAATTCAAGTAGCTCTTAGGATATCTTTTCGACAGATGTATGATATGAAATTGGGGTTCGACGTCTAGTGGTCCGCCTATTCACGGTCGGTTTTACAATGGTCTCATTGTGTCTTAAAGAGTCCTTGGCTATGCCGACTCGGGGACGCTTCGTATGTCATGTGCACTGCCTTGTACATGATGGTGTTGTATGATCGAGCCCGTGTAGGCCCCACCACGAAAACTTCGGACGAAATCTCTATCATATGTTTGTTCCAGCTTATTCTGCAAGCCAATCCTTTGTTTTGTTTTTGAGTTGTGGTATTCGAGTTGCTTCGAAGTCAAATGTTGATTCCATAATTTTCCTAAGCGGTGTTCTCATACTCCTATGCGGATACTAATCCTTCATGAGCATCGAGATTGTCATGTAAATCCTTTTCAACCGATGTGGTTCTCTTCAAGTGGGTCAAATCTTGTCAATTTTCGCAAGATCAATTATCAGTCCTTCTCAACGTTGTTTGTTTCATCTGTCCTCAAGTTGCCTTTGTTTTTCCCACCCACCCACCCCTTTTCTTCAAGGATTCAGATTTCTTAATCACTATCCATTTTATTGATGGAAGTCCCTCCGTTCTATTTCCTTCATGTTCTTATCTGGTGATTCTCATGAAGATACTAACGGAGCTTCTAGTTCATCATTCTTCGTTTCTTTTATCTTCTCCGGTGGTTTCAAGTCAAGCTTTGTTGATCTTACCCTTTCCTCATTTCAATGCTTCTCATACTGGTACACCTCATAATAATTCACTTCTCACTATTCTTTTGTTCCGGCGTGCTCAAGCTTTCTCAAAAGGCTCGTCTTGTCATTCAAGATCCGTTCAACCTAGTTCGAGGTTGTTATCTTCTTCAAGCCATTTAATTCAACCGGTGCAATATCTCTTTTCAAGTAATCGTTCAATAGTGTTTCTTTTGAGTGGGCCCTAACCCACAGGTCTTTTCCCAGGATCTTACCTGACTCTTCTTATTTCCCGGAGATATCCTTAAAGTTCTTGTCAAAGTTTGGCGTAAGAATGAATTATCATCAGTCAAATGTATTTCTCCAAGATCTTTCAAATTCTTTTCATCGTTGGCTCAACCTTTCTAATTTTCATTCAGGAGTATCTCAACAATTCTTGGTGGTGTTTTCTCGTCGTCACGCTCAACATTTCAAGACCGAAGAAGACTTTTTTCCTCTCAATCTTGGTCCGTTCTCTTCAAGATTCGTGATTCTAGCTTGTTGCCATCCTCTCATAATTGTTTTTGGTTGTGAGAATTCTTTCCACCTATCTGGAGCAATCCAAGAGTCTGTTCAGTTTGATTATCCGGAGCCCATCATCTAAGATTTATTCATTCCAGCTTTCAGCTCTCATACTCTAAATTATACCGGTGTCTAAATCAAGGATTCTCTAATCAGCTCGTAATCTCTTCGTTTTCATGGATCTAAATTCACTCAAGCATCTTCGTTCATTTGCTAATTCTTCCCGGTGTTTCTTTATCTTTACTCCGTTCATTTTCAATTCTTACGGTGATTCGTTCAAGAGTTTTTCTCCCTTCGTGTATCATATCTATGCATTCGTGCTTTTCAAATTCTACCGGTGGTTCGTTGAATACCTTCTCAAGTTTGCGCTATATCTATCTTAATCTTTCCACGAGGATAAGTAGTATGCTAAATCCGTTGCTTGTCAGCAATTAAATTGTTGAAGGATACGCATAATGTAATCCTTATTCTTATTTCATCCAAGTGATTAATTCCTTATTCCGGAGGTTCATCAAATTCTCGATTCAAGTTGTCCATCTTTCTTTCTGGAGCTCAAAGCTATTTCAATTATCATTCCAAAGATCCATCAAATCATTGCAAGGATTCACCTTGTGTTTTCGACCTCTCTTTCCTTTCGTTTGATCATTCTTTTCTTACAAGAGTTCTTCATGGAGACACTACATGATGGTTCATAAAGGATTTAATTCCTTCTCGAAGCGTTCATCAACATTCTTTTCAGAGGAGCTCAAGCTTTCTTCATATTGTAATCCGGAGTGCATTTCCGTCTACTGTATCATTGGAGGTGGTATTATGTCATTCTTGATAATTTGAGTTCATGTTTTCATGATTCACATGTTGTCAAGATTGGGATATTTTAGATCCATCAATCTCGTCATTGGAGCTATCTTGGGTTATATTTCACCTAAAGCCTTCCCTAAGGGCGGTTGCTATCTACGGTGCTTACCAATGACCAAGTTCTTCATTTATCCTCCCGGTGAAATAAGTTTTCTCGTCTCCTCATTCATATCAATCCAATTCTTTTTCCCGTGAGTGGCAGGTTGTCACCTCATAATTCGAGATGTATTCCATAAGACCATATCAAGCTTATTATTTTCGTTGTTGGTTTTCCAACAACTCCGTTCTAACATTTGTTGTAACTATGCTCTCTCAAGATCTTGTTTCCCTTCGTCCCGGAGGCATTGTGATGTTGCTCTCTCCAACCTATCTTCTTGCTTTGTCAGGATCGTGTTCTTTCCATGCCTATCCATTTAACCATAGTGTTGTGCCCTTTTGGCTCAAGTTCTTTTCGCCTTATCAAGCCTCGCGTCTCTTTTTAACCGGAGTGCTGTCTGAGATTTCTCTTACCCCTTGTTCCTTTCATTCAATAGTTCCGGAGGCAGTGTGTTGTGATTTCATCAAGTATCTTCTCATCTTACCAAGTTCTTATTCAATTCCTTTTCTTCTCAGTCGGAGTGCTGTTCGAATTTGTTCTTCCTTGTTCTTTTTTTCCTAATGGAGTGCTTTCAACTTCGCTCTTTCTCGTTGCATTCTTTCTTTCAATTGTTCAACCTCTCAAGGCTCGTGGTTTCACTCGTTTGTCAAAGAAGCAACTTAGTTATACCTCTTCTCTTTCTTTTCCGTTGTCCCTCTGGTGCCATTCTAGATCTCGGGACGAGATCCTCTCGTAGTGGTGAAGTGTTGTAACGCCCCGAGACCGATGTGCCAGGTGTCGTCCAGTTATTCGCTGTTGTTGCCTTGTCATTGCTTGCGTGTCTTGCATTGCATATCATGTCATCATGTGCATTTCATTTGCATACGTGTTCGTCTCATGCATCCGAGCTTTTTCCCCGTTGTCCGTTTTGCATTCCGGCGCTCCGTTCTCCTCCGGTGGTCCTTTCTACCTTTCTTTCGTGTGTGGGGGTTAAACATTTCCGGATTGGACTGAGACTTGCCAAGCGGCCTTGGTTTACTACCGGTAGACCGCCTGTCAAGTTTTGTACCATTTGGACTTTGTTTGATACTCCAATGGTTAACCGAGGGACCGAGAAGGCCTCGTGTGTGTTGCAGCCCAACACCCCTCCAATTTGGCCCAAAACCCACCAAAACTCTCTCCATCATCTAGAGCGTTCGATCACGATCGCGTGGCCGAAAACCGCACCTCATTTGGACCCTCCTAGCTCCCTCTACCTATAAATATGTGCTCCCCTCCCGAAATTCGCGGATGAACCCTAACCTTCGTCCTCCTTGCGCTGCCGGACATGTCCGCCCGGCGGCCGGACATGTCCACCCCGCCCGGCCACCTCACTCCGACCTATCAGCTTTCGCCACGTCACTCCGCCGCCGATTTCCACCAACTAGGCGCCGCCACCTCATCCGCGCCGACCCTCCTCTCTCTCCTCCCCGCGCCAGGCCCGCCGCGGCCCATCGCGGACCCGCCCGGGCCCGAGCCATCCGCCGCCACGCCCGAGGTGCCCGAGCCCCGCGCGCCGCCCATGGACCCTGCCGCGCGGTTGATCGCCGCCCGCCCTC
>NC_041382.1:659445027-659456420 GCF_002162155.2 Triticum dicoccoides
CGCCGGCTCCGCCTCGCAGCGCCTCCGACGCCGCCATGGGCGCCCCCGCCGCCGCTCGTCGCGGATCCGGTCGGGCCAGACCGGATCCGGCCGCCCTCACTTCTCCGGCACCGCCCCGCGCCTCTCTGCCTTCTTTCCCATCTCCGGCGGTCCTCGAAGAACGTGCCCGAACCCTAGATCTGAAATCTGAGAGAGGTTGATTTCCATGTTTCATATGCCCATCTTCATCATGTCGTAACTTTGCACCCGTAACTCCGTTTTGCGCGTGTAGCATATCAAAATGTTCGTATCAGAGAGCACATCATTTAATCTCATTGTATCATTTTCATTTGAGTACATCTTGATACCCGAAATGCTGTTGGAAGAATGCTATTTGAGATAATTGTCAGATCTGCTGCTCCAATTAGATATTTGTCATTTTTGCCATGATTAATGTGTGCATGATATGCCCCTGAGCTCTACATGTATTTTGTTATATGCTTTTCCATCTTTCCAGAGGTGCAATCCATGTATTTTTGTGATGTGTGTGGTGACTAGCACAAGCTTGCAAAGTGGTGCATTCGTTAATGCTGATTTCAGGGACATAGCATTTCCACTAAGTCCTTGGACTGTTTATCTCATTATGCCATATGTTCATGTTGTTTCCTAGTGATCCGTGCCTCTTTTGAGGATGATCAGTAAGGATGTTTTGTTAATCTTGTAGTGCTCTATCCATCCATGTCCTTGTTTGCATTTATGGAGCAACCTAGCTTGAGTCAATCGAGCTCTACTTTTACTATTTCGTGTATCTGGGCAGATTGTCTACTTGTTAGCGATTTTGCCGAGGATGTTGTAGTTGATCCGTGCATGCTATGCTATTGTTCTTGCCATGTCTAGCTTGTATAATGTGTATTCTTGATGGGTGTATGCTTAGATTGTCATGCCTTGCTCTATAGTGAGTGCATCGAGCTCGTAAACATGCCTACTTGATATCTGTTTCAGTATGCTCCAGTTTTCACCAAGTCTGAGAACTGATTATGTTTTTGCCATGTTCACATGCTTGCAATTGTATTTTCTGATCCCTTTTGGCTCAAGGTCACTAAGGGACTTTTGTTAAGCTCTTTGAGTAGCTTCATGCCATGCTTTATTTTGCCATGTTCAGGCCCTGTAGCGTATAGTTTTCATGCTCCAAAGTGTGCTATCTAAACTAAAATTCCAGACAAGTGTTAATTTCACTAAGTCTGAAATCTGTTTACCAAATGCACTTTTGCCATGCTTGTTTGAACCTGTTAATGGATGAATTGGCCGTAGCTCAGTGCTAGTCTTTTGTTAAGCATCATGAGTGGGTCCCTGCCATGTATCTTGATGCCATATTTGGGTGTTGTAGCATGTTCATCTTGTTGCATTTAGATGGCTACTTGCTGTGTATCGCAGAACGTGGCCATATTTGAATTGCTTGCCATTTCCAAACCGTAACTCCGATTCCGGTGATCTTTATATCGTTTTCAAGCGATTTCATCTCATCTTTCCAGTGGCACACTTGGATTTCCAAGTTGAGGCCAGGTTCATGCATTCCTTGTCAAATCATGCATATGCATCGCATACCGCATCCCGCATATCATACCATGTTCATGTGTTGGTTGTTTACTATGTTGTATGCTTCTTTCCGGTGTTTGCTTCTTTGGGTTGGTTCCGGTATCATCGCGTTTGTGAGGACCCGTTCGTCTACGTCCGTTTGTCTTCTTCATGGACTCGTTCTTCTTCCTTGCGGGATCTCAGGCAAGATGATCATACCCTTGAAATCACTTCTATCTTTGCTTGCTAGTTGCTCGCTCTTTTGCTATGCCTATGCTGCGATACCTACCACTTGCTTATCATGCCTCCCATATTGTTGAACCAAGCCTCTAACCCACCTTGTCCTAGCAAACTGTTGATTGGCTATGTTACCGCCTTGCTCAGCCCCTCTTATAGCATTGTTAGTTGCAGGTGAAGATTGGAGCTTGTTCCGTGTTGGAACATGGATATATTTTGTTGGGATATCACACTATCTCTTATTTAATTAATGCATCTATATACTTGGTAAAGGGTGGAAGGCTCGGCCTTATGCCTGGTGTTTTGTTCCACTCTTGCCGCCCTAGTTTCCGTCATATCGGTGTTATGTTCCCGGATTTTGCGTTCCTTACGCGGTTGGGTTATAATGGGAACCCCTTGATAGTCCGCCTTGAATAAAACTCCTCCAGCAAGGCCCAACCTTGGTTTTACCATTTGCCACCTAGCCTTTTTCCCTTGGGAGTCGCACATCCCGAGGGTCATCTTTATTTTAAACCCCCCGGGCCAGTGCTTGTCTAAGTGTTGGTCCAAACTAGAGCCCCTTGCAGCGCCACCTCGGGGAAACTCGAGGGCTGGTTTTAGTTGTACGGATTGCTTATCCGGTGTTGCCCTAAGAACGAGATATGTGCAGCTCCTATCGGGATGTCGGCGCATCGGGTGGTCTTGCTGGACTTGTTTTACCATTGTCGAGGATGTCTTGAAGAACCGGGATACCGAGTCTGATCGGAATGTCTCGGGAGGAGGTCTATTCCTTCGTTGACCATGAGAGCTCGTCATGGGCTAAGTTGGGACACCCCTGCAGGTATTTGAACTTTCAAAAGTCGTGCCCGCGGTTATGGGCAGATGGGAATTTGTTAATGTTCGGTTATAGAAAACCTGAAGTCGACCTTAATTAAAATGAATCAATAGTGTGTGTAATCGTGATGGTCTCTTTCCGGCGGAGTCCAGGAAGTGAACACGGTGTTGGAGTTATGCTTGACGTAGGTTGTTTAGGATCACTTCTTGATCATACTTTCTCGAACGTGCTTTGCCTTCTCTTCTCGCTCTCATTTGCGTATGTTAGCCACCATATAGGCTAGTCGCTTGCTGCAGCTCCACCTCATACCTTTACCTTACCCATAAGCTTAAATAGTCTTGATCGCAAGGGTGCGAGATTGCTGAGTCCCCGTGACTCACAGATACTTCCAAAACCAGCTTGCAGGTGCCGATGAGTCCGTGCCGACGACGCAACCAAGCTCAAGGAGGAGCTCGATGAAGATCTTGTCCTTTGTTTTGTTTCGTTCTAGTTGATCAGTAGTGGAGCCCAGTTGGGGTCGATCGGGGACCGTATCGCATTTGGGGTTCTTCTTTTATTTTGGTTCCGTAGTCGGACCTTGATTGTATTTGGATGATGTAATGCTTTATTCATGTAATTGTGTGAAGTGGCGATTGTAAGCCAACTATGTATCTCTTTCCCTTATGTATTACATGGGTTGCGTGAAGATTACCTCACTTGCGACATTGCTTTCAATGCGGTTATGCATCTAAGTCTTGCTTCGACACGTGGGAGATATAGCCGCATCGAGGGCGTTACAATTTTACTACGGACTCTTGAATAGATCAATCAGAAAGGATAACTTTGAGGTGGTTACGTACCCTACCATAATCTCTTCATTTGTTCTCCGCTATTAGTGACTTTGGAGTGACTCTTTGTTGCATGTTGAGGGATAGTTATGTGATCCAATTATGTTATTATTGTTGAGAGAACTTGCACTAGTGAAAGTATGAACCTTAGGCCTTGTTTCCTAGCATGGCAATACCGTTTGTGCTCACTTTTATCATTAGTTACCTTGCTTTTTTTATATTTTCAGATTACAAATACCTTCATCTACCATCCATATACCACTTGTATCACCATCTCTTCGCCGAACTAGTGCACCTATACAATTTACCATTGTATTGGGTGTGTTGGGGACACAAGAGACTCTTTGTTATTTGTTGCAGGGTTGCTTGAGAGAGACCATCTTCATCCTATGCCTCCCATAGATTGATAAACATTAGGTCATCCACTTGAGGGAAATTTGCTACTGTCCTACAAACCTCTGCACTTGGAGGCCCAACAACGTCTACAAGAAGAAGGTTGTGTAGTAGACATCAAAGCTCGAGCGAGGGGAAGTGAGGTCGAGCGGGGTAAATGTAGTTTGAGGAGGGTGAGGGGTATATATAGCCGAGGTGAAAAACCGTTCGCCCGAGGAAAATGGATGAAGGTGCCCATGACTCTTCTCATCCTAGCGACATGTGTCACCCACATATAGAGTGGTGGCGATCGTGTGAGATCATGGGTGAATAGATAAATCCTATCGTGGGATGTGGAACGGTTTAGGTGGCAAAAACCGAAAATTCAGATAAGAACATTTTAATGGTTCGTTCGCAAATTCTTCAGCTGACAAGGACACAGTGAAGATTTCGAACGGGTTTCAAATAAAACGCACATGAAGAATTTGTGAACATATTGGGTTGAGTTTAGCATAGAGGGGGAAGGGTCCGATCACATTCACTTAGCAGAAAAGGCAACTTGAAGATTTAGCAAAGTGAATGTTGTACAGGACTAAAAACTCAAATATATATATAGTCAATGAAGAACAACGACGGAAAGAGTGAAGACTATGAAAAGTTGAAGAATTTGAACATCTGAGGAAATTCAAAACTGAAGAAAAACTCAAATTGAAAGTTTCAACTTTTGTTGGTGGCGTGACCCACCATATATGAATGATGATTTCAGACGCTGCGTACAATTGTCGTAGGGCTCTGAGAATCAAATTCTTTGTTAATTTATTCACACTTAGAGGGTTAGTCTTCATTGATTGAAGAAAAAATGTTACTTCGTGTGTTGCACATCTAAGTCATCAATTTTGCATAAGTGTTAGGATGTGTGTCCTTTTCAAAGGAAATTCGAAGATTTTAAGAGATTTAGCTCACACCGCAACTTGCTAAATCTCTTCTCATCCAAGGGCTTTGTGAAGATATCGCCTAGCTGTTCTTCAGTCTTCACGTGCTCGATAGAGATGTCGCCCTTCAACACATGATCACAAAGAAAATGATGACAAATCTGAATGCGCTTTGTCTTCGAGTACTGAACTGGGTTATGAGCAATCTTGATGGCACTCTCATTGTCACAGTAGAGGGGCACATTCTTCACATTGATGCCGTAGTCCTTGAGGGTTTGCTTCATCCATAGCAATTGAGCATAGCATGAACCAGCATCAATGTACTCAGCTTCAGCAGTAGAAAGTGATACACAGTTCTGTTTCTTCGAGGACCAACATACGAAGGATCGTCCGAGGAAATGGCATGTGCCTGATGTTGACTTGTGGTCCACACGATCACCAGCATAGTCAGAGTCAGAATATCCAATTAGATCAAAAGCCGAGCCCTTGGGATACCATAATCCAAGTGTTGGAGTGTGAGCTAGATATCGAAGAATATGCTTCATAGCCTTATGGTCTGATTCCTTTGGTGTATCTTGAAAACGGGAACACATGCAAACACTAAGCATAATATCTGGCCTAGATGCACATAGATACAATAAAGAACCAATCATGGGGCGGTATAAGTCTATACCATTTTCATCAGTGCATAGATGGCCATTTGTGGGCATAGGAATTTTGACGCCTTTGCAATCTTGCATGCCGAATTTCCGCAATACATCCTTGAGGTATTTTCTCCTAAGATATGAAGACGTGTTTCATTGTTGACGTATTTGAAGACCCAAGAAGAATTTCAAACATTTGATATTCTTCACTCATCATATAGGAAAATTCATCATTGTAACGTTGGTTAGTATAGCCAAAGATGATATCATCAATATATATTTGGCACACGAATAATTCATCATCATAGGTTTTGGTGAAAAGAGTTGGGTCAAGTGAACCGGGTTTGAAGCCTTTCTTCATGAGGAATTCCTTCAAAGTATCATACCACGCCTGAGGGGCCTGCTTGAGGCCATAGAGGGCCTTATTGAGTCTGAAGACTTTGTCGAGATGCTTTGAATCTTCAAAACCTGGGGGTTGAGCAACATATACTTCTTCCTCAAGCGTACCATTGAGGAATGCACTTTTCACATCCATTTGATATAAGATGATATTATGATGGTTAGCATAAGCAAGTAATATGCAAATAGCCTCAAGTCTAGCAATAGGTACAAAAGTTTCATCAAAATCAATTCCCTTCAACCTGTGTGTAGCCTTGAGCTACAAGCCGTGCCTTATTCCTCACCACAAGTCCATTTTCATCTTGCTTGTTGCGGTAGATCCATTTGGTGCCGATGATATTGTGCTTGCGTGGGTCTGGTCGCTTGACAAGTTCCCAGACATTGTTGAGCTCGAATTGATGTAATTCCTCTTGCATCTTGAATCCACTCAGGCTCTAGAAATGCCTCATCTACTTTGGTGGGCTCTGTGATAGAGACAAAAGCAAAGTTCCCACAAAAGTTAGACAAATGTGAAGAAATTCAAATGGACGAGTGATAGTCATGATGGTCTTTGAGGGATGCTTGGCCTTGGTCATCTTTCCAGCTTCACAAGCTCCACACAGATGGTCCTTGAGGAATTTGACACCCTCGATGCCAATGACATGCTTCTTCTTCGCTAGTGTCCAAGTTCCTCATGCCAGCATGACCAAGTCGTCGATGCCATAGCTAGGCTTCTGAAGCTTTTGTAAGTAGACATGTAGCAGGTTGTGGTCCTGTAGAGAAATCAACAATATACAAATCTCCTCTCCTAAAGCCTTCGAAGACTTTGGAATTGTCAGCTTCCATGATCACAACACAGTGATACTTCCCAAAGACAACAACCATATCAAGATCACAAAGCATTGAGACAGACCTGAGGTTGAACCCTAAGGACTCGACAAGCATGACTTTGTCCATGTGTCGATCCTTTGAGATCGCAACCTTACCTAGACCCAATACCTTGCTTTCGCCTTTGTTAGCGTAGGTGATATTGAGGGAGTTCTAGATTAGGGGGTGTTCGGGTAGCCGGACTATACCTTCAACCGAACTCCAGGACTATGAAGATACAAGATTGAAGACTTCGTCCCGTGTCCGGATGGGACTTTCCTTGGCGTGGAAGGCAAGCTTGGCGATGCGGATATTCAAGATCTCCTACCATTGTAACCGACTTTATGTAACCCTAACCCTATCCGGTGTCTATATAAACCGGAGGGTTGTAGTCCGTAGGCAATCAACTCCATATACAACAATCATACCATAGGCTAGCTTCTAGGGTTTAGCCTCCTTGATCTCGTGGTAGATCTACTCTTGTACTACCCGTATCATCAATATTAATCAAGCAGGACGTAGGGTTTTACCTCCATCAAGAGGGCCCGAACCTGGGTAAAACATCGTGTTCCCTGCCTCCTGTTACCATCCGGCCTAGATGCACAGTTCGGGACCCACTACCCGAGATCCGCCGGTTTTGACACCGACATTGGTGCTTTCATTGAGAGTTCCTCTGTGTTGTCGCCTTTAGGCCCGATGGCTCCTTTGATCATCAACAACGATGCGGTCCAGGGTGAGACTTTGCTCCCCGGACAGATCTTCGCCTTCGGCGGCTTCGCTCTGCGGGCCAATTCGCTCGGCCACCTGGAGTAGATCGAAAGCTACGCCCCTGGCCATCAAGTCAGGTTTGGAAGCTTAAACTACACAGCTGACATCCGCGGAGACTTGATCTTCTACGGACTCGAGCCACGGCCAAGCGCGCCGCACTATCTCGAGAGGTATGATCTAGCTCTGCCCCCGGACAGTGTCCTAGAGGCCGCACACGCATCGGT
Organism: Triticum dicoccoides; assembly: GCF_002162155.2. Lineage (NCBI taxonomy): Eukaryota > Viridiplantae > Streptophyta > Magnoliopsida > Poales > Poaceae > Triticum > Triticum dicoccoides. The sequence continues at coordinate 659,452,645 of NC_041382.1, forward strand.
TCCGACCCCTAACTCGGAGCCTATTGCGCCAATCGAGGATGAGCGGTTGGACGTCACCTCGGGGGCTGCGATCCCAAAAGAGATCGAGCCGAACGCTAGCCCCGCACTCTGCATGATCCGTGACTCCGAGGATCCGGACTCCTTTCCGAACTCTGAACCCCCCGTGCCCCTGCCGATCGAATCCGATTGGGCGCCGATAATAGAGTTCATCGCCGCAGACATCTTTCAGCACTCGCCTTGTGGCGATATCCTGAACTCTCTCAAGTCTCTCTCCTTATCAGGAGAGCCCTGGCTGAACTACGGTCAGCGAGGATGGGATACGGACGATGAAGAAATTCAAAGCCCACCTACCACCCACTTGGTAGCCACTGTCGACAATTTAAACGACGTGCTCAACTTCGACTCCGGAGACATCGACAGCATGGATGACGATGCAGGAGATACCGACGAGCCAACGCCCATAGGGCATTGGACAGCCACCTCATCTCACGATGTGTACATGGTGGATACCCCTAAAGGAAGCGACAACGAGGAGAAAGGGGATGGGACGGGAGATCGACCCCCCGAAAAGCAATCAAAGCATCGGCGTAAACGCCGACCCAAGCCCCGCCTTGACAAAAACCCAGCCATAGAGTAGGACGAGCCGGTAGACGATGAACAGGCCTTAGAGCAACCGTCCGAACAGGGCAACACGGACAGAGAAACCGAACATCCCTCCTCCAGCGAAAACGACATTCCGGACGACCTCACGCCGAATAAACCTATGGAGCAAAGTAATCAATACCACAGATAAGTACGGTGATAGTCGCCGCACTAAAAGCTATCCGAAAAGAAAGCTACTGCCTGAATTCGACGAAGAGACCCTAGAGCCCTCGCATTCAAAAAAATAAAAAAGCCACACGGTCGGATAGACGACCCCATAAAGCGGCAAGCGGCGTCGCACCTAAATCGGCATGCGACCCACTTAAGGACTCGCATCATGGCCCAGTCAGGTCCATTTATGGGCCAAGAAAGCAAGCTCTCGTAAGCAACGCTATGAAGCTATCATCAGAATCCGGCACACCCAAATACAGGGGCGCCGCACACCCCCTATGTTTCACCGATGAGGTCCTGGACTATGAATTCCCAGAGGGATTCAAACCCGTAAACATAGAGGCATACGATGGAACAATAGACCCTGGAGTTTGGATCGAGGATTATATCCTCCACATACACATGCCTAGAGGAGATGATCTCCATGCCATAAAATATCTACCCTTAAGCTTAAAGGGCCAGCCCGACATTGGCTTAAAAGCCTTCCCGAAAACACAATTGGAAGTTGGGAAGAGCTCGAGGATGCTTTCCGAGCAAACTTTCAAGGGACCTATGTCCGCCCTCCGGATGCAGACGATCTTAGTCACATAACTCAACAACCCGGAGAATCAGCTCGGCAGTTCTGGAATATATTCCTCACTAAAAAGAATCAGATAGTCGACTATCCGGACGCCGAAGCCTTAGCAGCTTTCAGGCATAACGTCCGAGACGAATGGCTCGCCGGACACCTCGGCCAAGAAAAGCCAAGAACAATGGCCGCACTAACAAGCCTCATGACCCGCTTTTGTGCAGCGGAGGACAGCTGGTTGGCAAGGTGCAGCCCCAGCAACCCAAGTACATCCGAAACTAGGGATGGAAACGGAAAACCGCGACGCAACAAGGACCGTCACTGGACTAAGGACAAAAGTCCGAAGAGCACGGTAGTCAATGCCGGATTCAAAGGCTCACAACAAAATCAGGAAAAATCGCCCCCCCAGGATAACAGGGATGATCCATCCAACCTAAATAAAGTCCTGGACAGGATATGTCAGATACACAGTACTCCCGAGAAGCCTGCTAACCATACCCACAGAGACTGTTGGGTTTTCAAACAATCCGGCAGAATCAATGCCGAACACAAGGGGCTCGACACACCAAGCGAAGACGAGGACGAACCCCAAAAGTAGAGCACCAGGAAACAAAAGAACTTCCCACAAGAAGTAAAAACAGTGAACTCACTTCACATAACAAAACGTGCGGCGCCCGTAAAGGTACGCACCACACGGCCCATCCCCAAAGGGTCCTGCCACTGGTTGTCAAAACCGATCATCTTCGATCAGCTAGATTATTCTAGGAATATCAAGAATGTAGGCTGGACTGCCTTGATACTCGATCCAATAATTGGCAGACTCCAGTTTTCAAATGTCCTTATGGACGGCGGCAGTCGACTAAACCTGATATATCAGGATACAATCCAGCACATGGGGATAAACCCAGCGAGAATCCGCCACAGCAAAACCTCCTTTCAAGGGGTAATACCTGGTCCGGACACCCATTGTATGGGTTTTCTCCGTCTTGAAGTCATATTCGGCTCTGCCGATAACCTCCGCCGCGAAAAGCTGACCTTCCATATCGTCCCGTTCTCAAGTCGCTATCAAGCACTACTGGGACGCGAAGCTTTCGCTCGCTTTAACGTAATACCGCATTATGCATCTCTTATGCTTAAGATGCCCGGTCCACGAGGCATCATCTCTTTGAAGGGAAAGCACTAAAGTGCACCTCCCCAAGCGGAGGACTGTGCGGCCGCTTTGACAGCCCCACAGCAAAATGGCCTCACCGGCCAAAAAAACTTCAAAATAGGTCATTCAAGACCACGAACGCGGACAGACGAGTTCGGTGCAAAATCATCATTGATGCAGACCTAGAAGCCATATACCCCCGCACTAGGGGTTCCACGCATATACAATAAGAGACAATAAAGCTCAATCTTATATATCTTACTTTATACTTTGCTTATTTAAAACTTTTTCGGCATGACCCGTTTTCAACTCAGTTCCTCTCTCTTACAGATGAACGTCGTGCGGTGCCCGTCCAGGATACGGCACAACGGAGACACAGGCACAGACGTGCAGTAGGGACCCGTCCTAAAGGATTCTTTTCAGATTAAGACCCTGCGTAAACCTTTTTTACTGTCTCTTGTTGCTACACATCCCCTGGTTTTTTCTTTCTGATATAACCAAGGAGGAGGCTGGCGTCTTGGCATGTGGCCACGTCAGAATTTTTGCACGTACCTGGACACTAGGGGCTTTTTTAATAAAGAGTGTTGTTTCGCCCGCACTCATAAAGACCGAACACCTTAGGGAGTGTTCAGCGTCGTGAGTTTTGGCATTATATGCATCAGCTCCGAATCATGTCTTTGGTCAAATGTTGGGTTGCCTGGCTCCTGAGTTCGGCTATCTTACGTTCCGCTCTATCGGCTAAGGTAGGACCAGGAGAACTACTGCGATTGTGCCCCGGTTCGGCCGGGCGAGCACCTTAGTAGAGAAAGCCGAAAACTGACTGTCATGATGTAGCGTGAGACTGGTCAGCCACTCGATGACCTATCGGAATCTATCGGATTCCTCTGCTTTAACGAAGGGCCGCTTCCCGGTGAGGCACATACGCGCCCCGAACTCGGACGAGCGCAGTTGCCACCAAGGGGCTACCTAAATAGTCTCACTGTCAAACTCCTATGGCTAAGTGAAAGTGTTAAAGCATTATAGTCCGGTTGCCTGGCCCGCTGCGCTATCACCTCCTTTGTAGGACCAAGACGTTGGGTTAAGTGTGAAAATGCATCTTCTGCGAGCACCCCCGCACTATGTGCGTGGGGGCTGAAGCCAATGACTGCCATCTTTCAGATTCTATATATATATATATATATATATATATATATATATATATATATATATATATATATATATATATATATATATATATATATATAT
>NC_041382.1:659456600-659458118 GCF_002162155.2 Triticum dicoccoides
ATCTTAAAACGGCTGCACAGGAGGTGTTCCCAATACTTGGAGGCACAAGTATAAAAAAGGCCACTACAGTTTATCAAAATATTACTTTATGATTACATATGCTATCATAACATAGCATCTTTCGGGCACTGCGTCTCTATTACACGAGCGCCTTCAAGAACTTCCTGAAAATAGTGCTCGGAGGGTACTCGGCTTTTGTCCGAATCTAGGGGCACAACAACGGTGGTCTCCATCTCTGCCCAGTATGTCTTAACACGGGCAAGAGCCATCCTAGCGCCCTCTATGCATGCTGACCTCTTCATTGCATTTATACGTGGCACCGCGTCAAGGAATTGCTGCACCAAGCTGAAATAACTCTTCGGCTCCAATCTCCCCGGCCACAGGTGACCCATGACGTACTTCATGGCGAGTCCAGACAACCTATTCAGTTCGGCCCATTGAGCCAAACGATCATCCACTGCCAGTGGACGCTTTGGATTGTGAAACTGCGACCAGAAAAGCTTTTCCACTTCACGATCTTTCTGATCTCGAAAGTGTTCGGTCGCATCAGCAGCACTCGCTGCCAAGTCCAGATAGGTATCCTCCACACTCCACATCCAGTCCAATAGAGAAAACTTCGGATCACAAAATTTCCTTCGCAGCATAAAGGGCTTTCCAGCCGCAATCTGTTCGGCCTAACGCAGATCCTCCTTCGCAGCTCTCATCGCAGAGCGCGCGTCCTTGGCATTGGCTACGGCCTTCTCTAAGTCCGTCTGTTTCGCCTGGTCTTCTTTTTCAAGAAGTCTACAACGGTCTTTAGCGCTTTTTAACTTTTCGGCCATCTCGGCCATCTCTTCTTTGCTTCGGCAATGAGCAGCCTGTTCGGCTGTTAGCTCTTCAAGGGCTTTCTTGGTGGCCGCATCACTTTCGCTGGCTTGTTCTTTAGCTCGGGCAAGTTGTGCCCTAAGACTCTCCACGACAGCCGCACCATCTGCGTCAAGCACACACATAGTAAGACACAGGCATAAAACTGTTCTTACCTGATGTCGCCCGAGGAATTACATACCTTGAGCCTCATCAAGCCGCTTATCGACAAGCGTGATGTTGGCATCTGCCACTTCCAGTTGCCACTTTAGTTCAGCAAAATCGTCAGTTCGGCTCGATTCCGGACACCCTGCCGCCTACATTCAAAGGCGACATCTTAGACCTAGGATTATGATCCTCCACGTGTCGTCATTTCTTGACGACACGCAGAGTCTCAGGGGCTACTATCTACACAGGGCGCATCTTATTCATGCACAACTGACAAAAGTATACATTATCTAATGTACCTCGAAACCCGTCAGTAAACTTTTGACGGCCTCATACAATCCGCTCTCTACGGATGAAATCCTTTCAATCACCATTCCCATCAATGCGCGGCGCTCCTCTGAGATAGAAGCTCGCCCCAGCAGAATCTTTAGCTCCTCCGGCCGAGCACCAGACGGTGCCGGGCTCGTCCCATGACCTCTTTTGAATGCCGGACGCGGAGAACCTCGG
>NC_041382.1:659458250-659471745 GCF_002162155.2 Triticum dicoccoides
CACCTTCCACCCCTGCCAGATTTGGAGAAACCCTCCGCGACGACACCTCAGGGTCGCCTGCCTCGCTAGGCGGCACGGCAGGGGGAGGCGTCCCGCTCTCCATCATCTCCGGAAGGAGATCCCCCGAAGACAAGCTCTGCTGAGAAGGGCTGAGGTCCGATCTACAAGATAAAGGTTTGGTTAATCTTCTCAGATATAAATCAAGGACTTCCCTCATCCCTCAAAAGGAAAATCTTTTCTCCACTTACGGCTCGCTGGAGGGTTGATCCCCTTGAGGGCATAGTCCGGCCGAGGAACTCCCCGGCGTCGGACCCTCTGACAAGGATTTTCTCCCCCGTTTCGAGGCCATGGTTTCTGGGTCGTTAGAGGCGGCTCTCTTCTTCCCCTTAGGAGAGGAATTGTCGGTTCCTCCCTTCGGAGAAGCCTCCTTCGAGGAGGCCATAGCTTCCTTGTCCTCTCCCTCCAAAGGCATTATCTCCAGCATCCTGACCAGCACGGGATCCGGCCTGGTTTCAGGAAGGGGAGCCGGACACCTGATCAGCTTCGCCTTCGCTATCCACTCCTGTTTAAAAGGATGGCTCTTTTAGGGGCAAGTTTATGACAATTATACGGATAGAAGGTCCAAGCACAAGGTTGCTTACTTGAGTATCCGGGCGATTGCAGCTTAGGCCTGCGTCCTCGGTTAAATCCGGACACATCTCTTGCGATCCGAAGAACAGTCTATACATCTCCGCGGGCGTTGCGCCCATAAAGTTCTGGAGAGCTCGCGGTCCCTCTGGATTAAACTCCCACAGGCGAAGGGGGCGACGTTTGCCGGGCAATGTTCGGCGAATCAGCATGACCTGCGTCACCTTGACCAAGCTGAGGCCTCCTTCCAAGAGATCCTTAATTCGTCCCTGTAACAGGGGCACGTCTTTGGGCAAACCCCAATCTAACCCTCTATTAACCCATGACGCTAGCCGTGGTGGGGGACCCGAGCGAAAGGCAGGAAGCGCCACCCACTTGGTGCTCCGGGAAGCGGTGATATAAAACCACTCTCATTGTCACAAGCCTAGCTCCTCTTGAAAAGAGCCCTCGGGCCATGGAGCATCAGCATTTTTCCTTATAACAGCGCCACCGCACTCTGCGTGCCGTCCTTTGATCATCTTCGGCTCCACTTAGAAAGTCTTGAGCCATAATCCGATGTGAGGGGTAACATGGAGGAACACTTCGCATACAACGATAAACAAGGAGATATGGAGGATGGACTCCGGAGCTAAGTCATGGAATTCCAGCCCGTAATAAAACAGCAGTCCCCTCACAAATGGGTCCATCGGGAAGCCTAACCCCCGAAGGAAGTGAGACACGAACACTACGCTCTCACCGGGCTGGGGACTGGGGATAGCCTGCCTTTGAGCAGGCAACCTGTGCGAAATTTCGGCGGTCAAGAACTTAGCCTCTCTCAACTTTAGCACGTCCTCCTCCGTGACGGAGGAGGGCATCCATCGGCCTTGGAGGTCGGAACCGGACATTGTCGAAGGTCTGAGGCGCCTGGAATCTGGAGCCTAGGGTGTTGGAACTCGAGGCGACGGGCGAACTTGTTTTGGGATTGGAGAAAATGAGTAAGGCCCTAGTCTCTTTATAAGAGGTTGAATACCAGGAGCCCTCCCCGTAATCATTTGGGACTCGCCTTTAATAGAGAAAACATGCTAACGGGCATGATTGGGTTACCCATGTCCGTATTGATGAGAATCCCGTAAAAGGGGGGCACACGATCTCTGCTTTGACAAGACGTGCCAAGGAAACCGCCTCGCAAAACACGCTGAGGTGGAAAAGTGAAAACGATTCGAGTGAAGGACTTGGCTATAGTGTGATGACGCACCGCGGAATACGTCAGCAGATTTGATTTGTGTTAATATTATTCTCTCTATGGCAATATGTCGAAGCTTATTTTGCAGAGCCGGACACTACTCTTGGTGTTTACAATCTTCTATGAAGGACTTGGAGGAGGAACCCGCCTTGCAATGCCGAAGACAATTTGCGCACCGGACTTGTCGTCATTGAAGCCTAGTTCAGGGGCTACTGAGGGAGTCCTGGATTAGGGGGTGTTCGGGTAGCCGGACTATACCTTCAGCCGAACTCCAGGACTATGAAGATACAAGATTGAAGACTTCGTCCCGTGTCCGAATGGGACTTTCCTTGGCGTGGAAGGCAAGCTTGGCGATGCGGATATTCAAGATCTCCTACCATTGTAACCGACTTTATGTAACCCTAACCCTATCCGGTGTCTATATAAACCGGAGGGTTGTAGTCTGTAGGCAATCAACTCCATATACAACAATCATACCATAGGCTAGCTTCTAGGGTTTAGCCTCCTTGATCTTGTGGTAGATCTACTCTTGTACTACCCATATCATCAATATTAATCAAGCAGGACGTAGGGTTTTACCTCCATCAAGAGGGCCCGAACCTGGGTAAAACATCGTGTTCCCTGCCTCCTGTTACCATCCGGCCTAGACGCACAGTTCGGGACCCACTACCCGAGATTCGCCGGTTTTGACACCGACAGATATGCTTTAGATGTGACGAAGATAAAGCATTGTCCATCAATAAGTTCCTATCACCAGTCATGTGATTTGTACATCCACTGTCGAGGACCCACTCAGTGGCTTTGGGTTGATCATCCTGCATATGAATTAGTGCATCTTACGAACTCATATACTTCAGTGGTGAAGAATTTGACATCAAATTCATCAGACAAATTTCATCAAGCAATAGAATAGATATATCAATGTGAGGATGTGTGAAATGAAAATTCATTTCTTCATGATTAGCTTGCGTCCTTTCAAGCATATTCAGGTCTCCAGCAAATTCTTCATATGTTTAAGTTCGTCTGGAGACCTGACCCTACATAAGAGATTAGTTCTTTTTCTTCACCACCCACATCTGGAGGGGTGGCAAAGAGTTCATCATTCTGGGAGCTCCATGAGAGAAAGGTGGATTGATGCCAATCCACTTCGTTTCACATAAGAGGGGTTAGAGTAAGCATATGAATAAGCAGAGAAATTCTTCGAGGACTTATGAACATAATGATTTGAAGAATAATGCACATATTCATAACGCTTAGATCTTCCCTGCAAAACAGAAGTGTTAGCACGATGATTTTCATATGAAGATCTGGATCCATATGAGGAATTTGATCCACGTGAGGAATTTGGTCCATATGAGGACTTGGATCCATATGAAGAATTTGATCTAGGGTTCCTATTCTTCACAGGTGGTTTCATGATGACATTCACCTGAAGACTTTCAAGGCACCTTTTGGGAACCCAGATTTTCTTCATAGGGGGACCGTTCATGCAGTTAGTGCCAATATATCTAGCAAATACTTCACCATTCTGATTTTTGAACAGTTTATAGTTGGAGTCAAAAGACTCATCAGAAGAATATGAAGATTCACATGTAAAGCTAGATAAGGTAGATGGATCCACTGAAGGTCCCTTTGCAGCAACCTAAGAGGTTTTGGGATATTGCTCAGGTTTCTAGTAGGTCCCATCAGCATTGAGTTTCCTCTCAAAGGCAATACCCTCTTTCCTAGCGTTCCTGTTGAGGATCTGCTTTTTAAGCACATCACAAAGTGCCTGATGCCCTTTGAGGCTTTTGTACATGCCTGACAGTGATACTAGTAGCATCCTTAGATGAGCAATTTGTGATAGCAGGGACAGTTGAAGAATTTGCAGCAATAGAAGCATTTGAAATTTCAAGTGAAGAATTAGCATATTCACGTTCAATGCATTTCAAATGTGGTGGACAGAAGTCAGCCTGAGCGGAACTGATTTGTTGAGCAAGCAATGAATCATGTTCCTTCTAAAGATCTTCATAACTCACCCTTAGCTACTCAAGATCTTGATTTCTTTGAAGAAATTCATAAGAAAGCTTCTCATGATTAGATAAGAGAGTGTTATGATGATTCTGAAGATTATTAAACTTAGTCTGAAGTCTCTGAAGATTTTTAGTCTAAGTTTTAGTACGATCAATTTCTTCAGCCAACATATCATCGTCTTTGTCTAGCATATTTTGAACCTTTTCAAAAGTCTTTTGTTGTCTCACAACAATCTTAGCAAGTTTAGAATAGCTAGGCTTGAGGTTTTCATCAGATTCATCCTCACTTGATTCAGAGGAGGGATATTTGAGTACCTTTGCACCTTTTTCCATGAAGCAGTAGGTGGGAGTGTAGTCATCATCGCCGTCGTCAGCGGTGTTGGGGAGGTCATTTTCCTCAGAGTTGAAGATGGACTTGCTGACGAACGCAGTAGCGAGGGCTAGTCTCGCCACACCAAAGTCTGACTCCACAGATGCCTCCTCTTCCTCATTTTCCTCAGATTCAACTTCAGAGTCCATTTCCTTGCCAATGAATGCCCAAGCCTTCTTGGAGCCGCTCTTCTTGTGAGATGAAGACTTCGAGGGTTTTAATGATGAGGACTTTGAAGATTTCTTCTTCGAATCATTAGAACTGTAATCCTTGTATTTCTTCTGCTTTGATTCCTTCTCCCATTGAGGACAATATTGAATGTAGTGACCAGGCTTCTTGCATTTGTGGCAAGTTCTCTTCTTGAAGTCACGGGAAGAGGAATATGTTCTCATGTCATCACTTCTTGAGGATTTACCAAAGCGTCCACGTCTTGAGAACTTCTGAAATTTCCTCACGAGCATTGCTAGCTCCTGGCTCAGTTCTTCAGGATCACCAAGGCTGTTACCAGAATCCTCTCCTTCAGATTCAGAGACTGCCTTGGCCTTTAGAGCACGTGATCTGCCATAGCTTGGTCCATAGAGATCTCTCTTCTCAGCAAGTTGGAACTCATGAGTGTTTAGCCTCTCAAGGATATCAGTGGGAACAAGTGACTTGTAGTCTCCACGTTCTTGTATCATCAGTGCCAGAGTATCAAATGAGGAATCAAGCGATCTCAGCAATTTCTTTACCACCTCATGGTCGGTGATGTCAGTGGCACCAAGTGCTTGAAGCTCATTTGAAATGTCAGTGAGGAAATCGAAGGTTTGCTAAAAAAATCATCGTCGAGTCGTTTGAAGCGGTTGAAGAGATTGCGAAGAACATCAACTTGAGAGTCACGCTGTGTTGAGACTCCTTCGTTGATCTTGGACAGCCTATTCCAGATAAGCTTAGCAGTCTCCAAAGCACTTACTCTGCCATACTGCCCTTTGCTCAGATGGCCACATATGATGTTCTTCGCTTGAGAATCGAGTTGCTTGAATCTCTTCACATCAGCAGCGTTGATGGTAGGAGTGACAGAGGGAATGCCATTTTCCACAACGTACCAGAGATCATTGTTAATTGCCTCAAGATGCATCTGCATCTTGTTCTTCCAGTAGGGGTAGTCAGTCCCATCAAAGGTAGGACACCCGACAGAGACCTTGATCATACTTGTGGTCGACATAACTAAAACTCTAGGTGGTTAAACCAGAATCACACAAAACAAGGGAGTACCTAGCTCTGATACCAATTGAAAGTGCATTAAGTCGACTAGAGGGGGGTGAATAGGTGGTTTTTAAAAATTCGTCACTGAGGAATTTCAGGGTGAGGAAATTCCTAAGTCACGAACAACTAGCAGCGGAATAAGTACTTAGATGCAAACATAACAGAATAGAAGCACAGTCATCATGATGAAATGAAAACAAGCACAGAGTACAGAAAGCGTAAACATAGGATAAGCAGGTTGAAGACAAATTGACTGAAGAAATTGAACTGAGGAAATTGAGAAAGTCTTCAGTCGAAGTCTTCAAACAGTAGCGATCAAGTACACAACACAGTAATGAGGAAATGGAAGGGTTGAGGAGATAGAACCAGTTAGCTCGGTGAAGACAGTGATTTGGTAGACCAGTTCCAACTATTGTGATAGTTGTACGTCTGGTTGGAGCAGCTAGGTATTTAAACCTGAGGACACACAGTCCTGGACACACAGTCCTCACCGTATTCTCCTTGAGCTAACGTCACACAGACCTCGCCCAATCACTCGTGGTAAGTCTTCAGGTGACTTCCAAACCTTCACAAACTTGGTCAATCGGCGATCCATAATTTCCCCTTGGATGCTCTAGACCATGACGGCTAACCGTCTGGAAGATGCACAGTCTTCAAAGGTAACAAGCGTCGGATCCACACAAGAACAATCTCTTCAGTGATGCTCAATCACTTTGGGTTTGTAGGTGTTTGGTTTGGGGTTTTGGCTTTTTCCTCACTTGATGATTTTCGCTCAAAGTCCTCAGAGGACGGGATGCTCTCAATGACAAGTGTTAGTTTCTCGCGGAGCAGCTAACCGGCTAGTGGTTGTAGGGGGCGGCTATTGATAGCCTAGGGAGCACCCCGACAATAAGATATAAATGCCCTTCAATGATATGATTGTTAGGTGGGTAAGATATTCTGGGACAGCTGGCACATAGCACAGCAATGGTCGGAAATTTGGGCTCTCAAATTCCTCGGGGCTGTCATGTTCCTCACTTGTAGGCAATTCGCACTGGCAAATTCCTAACTCCTCAGTCAGAACAAATTCCTCAGAGACCAGAAGAACTTCATCTCTGTCACTGAAGAAATTGACTGGACTGTATGAGATTTCCAATGGCTTCACTCGAAGGGATTGGTAGGTGTAGGATTTTGAGATGAGCATCACTTGGAAACTTTTCCTTAGTTTTTCCGCGACCCCCTTTAACAGTACGATGTTTCCTATGACTCAAGAAAGAGAAAATGAAACTACGAGAACAAAAGTCTTCACGCTTCATATTCCTTGCATGAATATCAAGTCTTCACGGTCTCACCAATTTCTTCACTTTCAAAGTCTTCAGAAAGCCAAAGTCTTAAGTTGAAGACATTCAATTTTAGGGTCGACTTTCTTTGTAAATATCAAACTCCTCATAGACTTATAGACCTGTGTACACTCACAAACACATTAGTCCCTTAACCTATAAGTCTTCAATACACCAAAATCACTAAGTGGCACTAGATGCACTTACATGTATACCTTCTATCACACATCCAAAGGCAAGATCTTTGTTGCTAAGAATGGATCCTTTCTAGAGAAGGAGTTTCTCTCGAAAGAAGTGAGTGGGAGGAAAGTAGAACTTGATGAGGTAGTTGACGAATTGGAAAATGGTTCATCATGGAAATCAGTTCTAGTGATGCCTAGACCAATTAGTGAGGAAGTTAATGATGATGATCATGAAACTTCAGATCAAGTTACTACCGAATCTCGTAGGTTAACCAGAGTACGGTCGGCACCAGAGTGGTACGGTAATCCTGTTCTAGAAATGATTTTACTAGACCATGACGAATCTACGAACTATGAAGAAGCGATGATGAGCCCAGATTCCGCGAAATGGCTTGAGGCCATGAAATCTAAGACGGGATCCATGTATGAGAACAAAGTGTGGACTTTGGTTGACTTGCCCGATGATCGACAAGCCATTGAGAATAAATGGATCTTCAAGAAGAAGACTGACGCTGATGGTAATGTTACTATCTACAAAGCTTGACTTGTTGCAGAAGTTTTTTGACAAGTTCAAGGAGTTGACTACAATGAGACCTTCTCACCTGTAGCGATGCTTAAGTCTGTCCAAATCATGTTAGCAATTGCCACATTTTATGATTATGAAATTTGGCAAATGGATGTCAAAACCGCATTCCTTAATGGATTTCTTAAATAAGAGTTGTATATGATGCAACCAGAAGGTTTTTCGATCCTAAAGGTGCTAACAAAGTGTGCAAGCTCCAGCGATCCATTTATAGACTGGTGCAAGCCTCTCGGAGTTGGAATATATGCTTTGATAGTGTGATCAAAGCATATGGTTTTATACAGACTTTTGGAGAAGCCTGTATTTACAAGAAAGTGAGTGGGAGCACTACAACCTTTGTGATCAAAGAATGACATATTGTTGATCAGAAATGATGTAGAATTTTCTGGAAAGCATAAAGGAGTTTTTGAAAGGAGTTTTTCAAAGAAATACCTCGGTGAAGCTACTTACATATTGAGCATCAAGATCTATAGAGATAGATCAAGACGCCCGATAATACTTTTCAATGAGTACATACCTTGACAAGATTGTGAAGTAGTTCAAAATGAAACAGTCAAAGAAGGAGTTCTTGCCTATGTTGCAAGGTGTGAAGTTGAGTAAGACTCAAAACCCGACCACGGCAGAAAGCAGAAAGAGAATGAAAGTCATTCCCTATGCCTCAGTCATGGGTTCTATAAACTATGCTATGTTGTGTACCAGACCTATTGTGTACCTCACCATGAGTTTGGCAAGAGGGTACAATAGTGATCCAGGAGTGGATCACTGATCAGCGGTCAAAATTATCCTTAGTGGAATAAAGATATGTTTCTCGGTTATGGAGGTGACAAAGATTTCATCGTAAAGGGTTACGTCGATGCAAGCTTTGAAACTGATCCGGATGACTCTGAGTCTCAATCTGGATACATATTGAAAGTGGGAGCAAGTAGCTAGAGTAGCTCCGTACAGAGTATTGTAGACATAGAAATTTGCAAAATACATATGGATCTGAATGTGGCAGACACGTTGAGTAAACCTCTCTCACAAGAAAAACATGATCACACCTTAGTACTCTTTGAAGTGTTAATCACATGGCGATGTGAACTAGATTATTGACTCTAGTAAACCCTTTGGGTGTTGGTCACATGACGATGTGAACTATGGGCGTTATTCACATGGCGATGTGAACTATTGGTGTTAATCACATGGCGATGTGAACTAGATTATTGACTCTAGTGCAAGTGGGAGACTGAAGGAAATATGCCCTAGAGGCAATAATAAAGTTGTTATTTTATATTTCCTTATTCATGATAAATTTTTATTATTCATGCTAGAATTGTATTGACTAAAAACCTTAATACATGTGTGAATACATAGACAAAACACTGAGTCCCTAGTGAGACTCTACTTGACTAGGTCGTTGATCAAAGAAGGTTCAGGTTTCCTAACCATGGACATGAATTGTCATTTGATAATGGGATCACATCATTAGGAGAATGATGTGATGGACAAGACCCATCTGTTAGCTTAGCATGTTGATCGTTCAGTTATATTGCTATTGCTTTCATGTATGTCAAATACATATTCCTTTGACTATGAGATCATGCAACTCCTGGATACCGGAGGAATGCCTTGTGTGCTATCAAAAGTCACAACCATATCTGGGTGATTATAAAGATGCTCTACAGGTATCTCCGAAGGTGTCTTGTTGGGTTGGCGTGAATCGAGATTAGGATTTGTCACTCCAAGTATCGTAGAGGTATCTCTGGGCCCTCTCGGTAATGCACATCATAATAAGCCTTGCAAGCAATGTGACTAATGAGTTAGTTACAGGATGATGTATTACGTAACGAGTAAAGAGACTTGCCGGTAACGATATTGAACTAGGTATGAAGATACCGACGATCGAATCTCGGGCAAGTAACATACCGATAAACAAAGGGAAATACGTATGTTGTCATAATGTTCGACCGATAAAGATCTTCCTAGAATATGTAGGAGCCAATATGGGCATCCAGGTTCCGCTATTGGTTATTGACCAGAGAGGTGTCTCGGTCATGTCTACATAGTTCTTGAACCCGTAGGGTCCGCGCGCTTAACGTTCGTTGACGATATAGTACTATATGAGTTATGTATGTTGGTGACCGAATGTTGTTCGGAGTCCCGGATGAGATCACGGACATGACAAGGAGCTCCCGAATGGTCCGGAGGTAAAGATTGATATATAGGATGATATGGTTTGGCCAAGGGGTGAAACCCACGGGGCTTTAGGTCGGTGCAAAAGGAGTTTTGTGGAAGCCAGGGGGCCAAACGCTGGAGACCCTGGCGTCTGGCCGTGGACCAGACGCTGAGGCCCATGGCATCTGGGCCAAACGCCAAGGACCATTGCGTCTGGTCCTGGAAGTCCGAGATGGACTCTTCCTTGCGGGCAAAACTGACTTTGAGGAGGCTTTTACTCCAAGCTTCGACCCCAGGGCTCAAGATATAAATAGAGGGGCAGGGCTAGCACCTGGAACACATCAAGTATCACCGAGCCGTGTGCCGGCAACCCCATCCCCTCTAGTTTATCCTCCGTCATAGTTTCTGTAGTGCTTGGCGAAGCCCTGCGTAGATTGTTCTTCACCAACACCGTGTAACACCCACGATGCGAGTATATATCTCCCACGTGTCGGAGCACGACTTAGAGGCATAACCGCATAGTAGGCATGTCGCAAGAGAGGTAATCTTTACACATCCGATGTACTGAATAAGATAGAGATAAAGAGTTGGCTTACAATCGCCACTTCACACAATACATAAATATAACATTACATCATCCAGAATACAATCAAGGTCTGACTACGGAACCAAAATAAAGACAACCCCAAATGCGATAGATCCCTGATCGCCCCAACTGGGCTCCACTACTGATCGTCTGGAAAGGAAACATAGTAACGTCATGAATCCTCATCGAACTCCCACTTGAGTTCGGTCGCATCCCCTGTACTGGCATCATCGGCACCTACATCTGGTTTTGGAAGTAATCTATGAGTCACGGGGACTCAGCAATCTCACACCCTCGCGATCAAGACTATTTTAGCTTATGGGTAGGAAAAGGTAGTGAGGTGGAGCTGCAGCAAGCACTAGCATATATGGTGGCTACCTTACGCAAATGAGAGCGAGAAGAGAAGCAAAGCACGGTCGAGAAGCTACAAAGATCAAGAAGTGATCCTGAAACTACTACGTTCAAGCATAACACGAGACCGTGTTCTCTTCCCGGACTCCGCCAAAAAGAGACCATCATGGCTACACACGTTGTTGATTCATTTTAATTAAGTTAAGTGTCAAGTTTTCTACAACTGAATATTAACAAATTCCCATCTGCCCATAACCACGGGCACGGCTTTCGAAAGTTCAAAACCCTACATGGGTGTCCGAAATTAGCCCATCACAAGCTCTCACGGTCAACGAAGGATATTCCTTCTCCCAGGACGACCCAATCAGACTCGGAATCCGGTTACAAGACATTTCGACAATGGTAAAACAAGACCAGCAAAGCCACCCGAATGTGCCGACAAATCCCGATAGGAGCTGCACATATCTCGTTCTCAGGGCACACCGGATGGGCAAGACGTCGGGTTGGCATAGACCCTGGTTGCCCAGGGGGCACTGGACAACGCCCAGTTTGGACCAACACTTAGAGAAGCACTGGCCCAGGGGGGAGGGTTAAAATAAAGATGACCCTTGAGTCCGCGAAACCCAAGGGAAAAAGGCTTAGGTGGCAAATGGTAAAACCAAGGTTGGGCCTTGCTGGAGGAGTTTTATTCAAGGCAAACTGTCAAGGGGTTCCCATTATAACCCAACCACGTAAGGAACGCAAAATCAAGGAACATAACACCGGTATGACGGAAACTAGGGCGGCAAGAGTGGAACAAAACACCAGGCATAAGGCCGAGCCTTCCACCCTTTACCAAGTATATAGGTGCATTAAAGTAAACAAGATATAATAATGATATCCCAACAATAATCATGTTCCAACAAGGAACAAACTCCATCTTCACCTGCAACTAGCAACGCTATAAGAGGGGCTGAGCAAAGCGGTAACATAGCCAAACAACGGTTTGCTAGGACAAGGTGGGTTAGAGGTTTGACATGGCAATATGGGAGGCATGATAAAGCATGTGGTAGGTATCGCGGCATAGCAAAAGAGCGAGCAACTAGCAAGCAAAGATAGAAGTGATTTCGAGGGTATGGTCATCTTGCCTGCAAAGTTTTCCGAGTTGACGTAAGCTTGATCCTCGTAAGCGTACTCAATGGGTTCCTCGATCACAAACTCGTCTCCCGGCTCTACCCAAGGCAAGAACACAAACAAAGGAAATCACAATCAACCACGATGCAATGCGCAAGCAACATGATGCAAAACATGACATGATATGCGGGATGTGCTATGCAATGCATATGCATGCTCCGGAAGGAAAAGTTTGATCAAGGCATCAACTTGGAAAACCAAGTGCGCCACTGGAAAGATGAGTTGATTTCGGTCAAAAACGATATAAAGATCACCGGAATCGGATGCACGGTTTGCAAATGGCAAGCAAAACAATATGACACTATTCTGCGATTAACAACACGATGCCATCTAAAATGCAACAAGAAACTAAGCTACTGCACTCTAACATAGCAACAAAGCACATGGCAGTGATCTACTCAAGATGCTTGACAAAAGATGAACACTGAGCTATGGCTAAATCACACAATAGCAGGTTCAAACAAGCATGGAAAAGTGTAAAAGATATCAGCTTCACAGTCTTAGTGAAAATACTAACATGTCAGGAATTAACATCAGGAAGCAATGTTTAGAGCAAGATATCAGCATGCTACGGGAACAGAACATAAGCCAAAAAGGATCAGAAGATATGATGGCACCCATGTAAACATAGCAAGTTTCGTTAACAACAGACTTAGCAGAAAACTAGACATGGCAAGAACAGAATTACGAAGGCATCTTTGCGAGCTCGATGCACTCATCACAAGGCATTGCATGAAAATCTAAGCGTACTACCAGCAAGAAGACATGTTTATGAAGCTAACCATGGCAAGAAAAATCTCATATCATGCATGAATCAACTACAACAACCTTGGCAAGATTGATTAACACGTAAACAATCTGCCAGAAACATTTTATAGCAAAAGTAGAGCAAGATTGAGTCATGCTAGGGTACTCAATAAATGCAAACAGGGACATGGATGGATATAGCACAACCATATGTCCAAATCATCCTTACTGAACATACTCAAAAGAAGCATGGATCTCTTTGTAGAAACATGAATACATGGCATAAAAATATCAGCAGGGAAATGACTTGGTGAAATTCGAAGTCCCTGAAATCAGCAATATTACGAGAGCTAGTTTGCATGCATGTTCTAGTCACCACATTGATCACAAAAATACATGGCATACACCCCTGTAAAGATGGCATGGAATAGACCAAAACACATGTAGAGCTCATGCCCATATGCGGCACACAATAATCATGGCAAAAATGACAAATGCTCAAGATCTGTTAAGAAACAGGAACTAACATTTTATAGCACTCCTGCAACAACAATTTGGGCATCAAGATGGACTCAAACAAGCATGGTGCAATGGAAAAAAATGAAGAGCACATCCGTATGAACAATTTGATATATGGCACGCACAAAACGCAGCTACGGATGCGGAGTTATGGCATGATGAATAGTGCTTGAAAATGCAAAAATAAAAGGACTTAGAAAATTTCGGGTCAACCCTAATCTCCAGATCCAGATCTGGCGGCGTGGTTTACAAGGTTCGTCGGAGAAGGGGCTTCGCCGAAGAGGAGATGTGGAGGCGGCCGGAGCTTGACGGAGGGCGCGGGGCTCGCCGGCGTTGGGGCGAGGTCAGAGGAGGGCGCGGCCGGCGACGGGCTCCGGCATGGGCGGCGCGAGGCCGCGCGAGGCACCG
>NC_041382.1:659471878-659474498 GCF_002162155.2 Triticum dicoccoides
GGGCCGCGGGGGCCGGATCTGGGCCCCATGGGCCGGCGGCGAAGTGGGGCTGCGCGGGACACGTGGCAAGGCGCGATTGGGAACGGTGGCGGTGGCGGACGCGTCCGACGTCGCCCGGACGTGTCCGGCGGCGCGGAGGGGAAAAAGGCTAGGCTTTGATCCACGAATTTCGGAGGGGGAGGCCTATTTATAGATTCTGGGAGCTAGGAGAGTCCAAATGAGGTGCGGTTTTCGGCCACGCGATCGTGATCGAACGGCTGAGAGGAAGGAGGGGGTTTGGATGGGTTTTGGGCCACTTTGGAGGGGTGTTGGGCTGCAACACACACTAGGCCTTTACAGTTTCCCGGTTAATCGTTGGAGTATCAAACGGACTCCAAATGACACGAAACTTGACAGGCGGTCTATCGGTGGTATACCAAGGCCGCTTGGCAAATCTTGGTCCTTTCGAGAACGTTTAACACCCGCTCACGAAAAGAGACAAAAGGAGGCGCCGGAGGACGTAGGGGCGTCGGATTGCAAAACGGACAACGGGGAAAAAGCTCGAATACCTGAGATGAACACGTATGCGAATGCGATGCACATCATGACATGATATGAAATGCATGACACGGACAAAATGCAAAACGAAGACAAAACCCAACCACGAGGGAATATCATAACTTAGAGCCGAAAATGGCAAGAGTTGGAGTACAAATATGGTAGGTTACATCCGGGGCGTTACACACCGTCACCACACCGTCGTGCTGCCGGAACTCATCTACCACTTCCCCCGTCTTGCTGGATCAAGAAGGCGAGGACGTCGTCGAGCTGAACATTTGCTGAACGCGTAGGTGCCGTACGTTCGGTACTTGATCGGGACGGATCGTGAAGGTGTACGACTACATCAACCATGTTGATAAACACTTCCGCTTTGCGATTTTCAAGGGTATGAAGATGTTCTCCCCCTCTCGTTGCTATGCATCTCCTAGATAGATCTTGCGTGATCGTAGGAAAATTTGAATTACTACGTTCCCCAACAACATGGTGTGGTTTCCAGGTGTTGTGGCAAACGCCTCCTTCGTTTGCTAAAATGATGACGAGTGTTGTGTCCCAAGAAGGATTTAGTACTCCTAAACAAGTGCCTCGAAAACCATCGAGAAGGTTATGGTTAGGGGGTGTCTCCAGACCTTAGGGCGATGGTCGAGTGTGTCGGTGGACCGAACTGCTGTGGAGATACTTGGGATTCAAGATGAGTTGTGATAGGTCATGGCACCAGAGTGGCCAGCGGATAAGATATTCAGGGAGGTATTCTTGTGCTCGAATGTGGGTCAAAACAAGCAACAGATAGGCAGAGAGTTATAGGTGCAAGGAAGGGATCTTTGGTGGCAATAGAAGGATGCCCCCTCACTTAACATGGACGAGGGGGGGCTTGGTGGCCATAGAAGGATTCCCCCCTTGCTTGTGCCACTTCTCACATGAAGTATGTGGTGTGTGGATGTGAGCGGGTCGTTATATTTTTATATGTTTCGAGAATAGGTCTCTCTTTCCACTACCTAGCTTTTTTTGTACATCCTTTACAACATTTGGGTTAGTGTAACACATCGGCCTCCACTCATTCTCCAGGACCAAGTGATTATAAAGCACGAAATGCACAAGTCATGGGTACAGCCTCGTCGGCACGACGATCCCTATTTCACGCATAGGTTACTGGATAGGGACCTACCACGTACTCTCTCGCATGCCCCATCCGCTTTATGGGTCGGCCCTTTCCATTTTTTTATCAATTTGTTTCTTTGTTTTATATTCTGTTTTTCTTTTTTCCTTTATGTTTTTCTCTTTTTTTAAATCTGCAAACTTTTTAAAATTTCTGAACTTTTAAAATCCACAAATATTTTAATTCATGATTTTTTATGAAAATCACACATTGTCTAAAAGTTGTGAACATTTTTAAAAATACGTGAAGATTTTTAAAATTCATAACCATTTTTTGAATTTTTCAAACATTTTTAGAATTATGAATCTTTTCAAGATTACGAACATTTTTTAAATTTGTGGACATTTATTAAATTCATAATTTTTTTGGAAATTGCCAATATTTTTTGAATTCAGAAATATTTTCCAAATTCATGAACATTTTATGAAATCCCGAAAAAAATCATATTTGTGAACAGATTTGTTAAACATTTTCTTTTCAAATTTGAGATTCAAGAACAGTACTCAGAGTAAAAAAACAAAAAAATAGGGGTGCGCAGCCCGCAAAAGTGGCCCAAAATGCATGTTGGCGACTCAATGGGTTGTGCGATTGGTAGGTACTCAGTTTGATCAAGTTTGTGATGTGAAAATATATGCAATGATGAATCCAATGATATATATTTACTGGTGTATATCTTAATATATTTAGACAAACCTAATACGCGGAGTAAATAAAAACAGTGGGAGTATTTACCAAGCTACGCGGCAAATGGGAGCTCTCAGTCGCAAGTGACCTCCTATTTGACGTTAGTTGCTTCAATCAAATGTGAAACACACATGGCGCATGCTTATGGGCCAGTCCACTCTCATTATACTTCACTAAGGCTCAAACGACTGGTTTTCTGCAGATGCACTATACTTCTCAAAACAAAAATGCTGATGCACTATA
>NC_041382.1:659474891-659475827 GCF_002162155.2 Triticum dicoccoides
TTCAAAAGTTTGGATTTTTTGTTTTGAGAAAATAATTGAAACACGAACAGTTAAAAAAATCATGAATGATATTTCAAATTCGTATTTGTTTAGAAAATTTGAACAAAAATTAAAATTCTGAACTTTTCTAAGAAGTGAACAACTTTTGAAATTTCAAAACTGAAATAAAAATGCGAACATTTGTTGAGATACATGAACAAAATTAAAAATTTAAAACATTGTTTGAAAACACGAACACAATTTACAAAATGTGAAAAAATGCTGAAAATGTGAACATGGGTTGTAAAATGAGAATTTTTTTGGATATCCAAACATTATTCTAAAATGGAAAAAAGGCAAACAAGTGAAGAAAAGAAAAAAAAACCAAATAAAACAGTGGAGATTTTGGGAGAGAAAAAAATGTAACGGGTTTAGAAACCTTATAGAATGTTCCCGAACCGGATCCTAGTACTGCGTTCTGTTTAACAAATGGGCCGCCCGGTCAGTTGGTCGCGTGTGCGTTCGTGCACCCATTTCACGCAAAGGGCGTGGAATAGGATTCACCAGTCGGCATGGCCCGAACGAAATGTCTTACCTTCTTCACAGTCACAGCCGGCCATGGAAGGCGCGGGCCGTCGAGAGGAGAGGACGAGAGATGGCACATCCGTAGTCGTCCATGTACGCAGGCACGTGACGGCGCATACATGGGACATGACTATGCGGGGCGCCTCCGCAGCATGGGCCTCAGTTTACAAGACGAACAACTCGCATGGCTAGGCATCAAATCAAACAAAACACAGCAACAAACCTTGGACGGCCCCCATTTCTATGGCGCGGCGGTGGTAGTAACATGGCTTAAGCAGTAAAAACCGGGCCCATCAGCAGTGCCAGAAGCAGGGCTGAGATCTGAGTCCCAGCGCATGCCCCATGGGACGCGCACACGCTCCATTCATCGTA